>NW_010308453.1:0-34041 GCF_000700745.2 Antrostomus carolinensis
GAAAAGAAGAAAGTGGTTTTATATTTATAATAACTGGCAACAAGCCAGAATGGAATATCCATCAGTAGGCAAGACTTTCCTCAAGAACAAAATTAAAAGGCAGGGGGCCCTTTGTCATACTGGGAAAGCATCAATGGCTTAATCCCACCAGTTAGACCCAGAGAGCCGAGACTGATTTATTGCTACTGGAATATAATGGCTCAACTGGAAGTTTTAAAAAATGAATTTAGGGATCACATAATCAGCGATTCCAAAAAAACACTGTCTAAAAGTCTGACTATAACTGAAATTCCTGAAGGATCTCTAGCAAGAAGGGACTGGCAGGGACAGGAGGCTAACTAACATGGCTCAGCTCAACCTTTAAAAATCAACTGTTGCTCCAGGTAGACAACTCTGATCAGAAGCTAAAATCAAAATAGATGGCAAAGTCAAAGAACCACAACTACGTAAATTGACAAACCGAGTACACTGCAACAAAGCATTAAGATATTATGTAGTAACCATCTCATCTCCTCTGTAAGGAGAGAGCACAAGCTTTTAGTTTTGCATGCTGATGAAGATCTGGCAGTTGTTAGCACAGATGACTGGGTTGATTTCTCTCTGCAATTCCTGTCCTCCCAGCTGAAAAAATCACTCTGTTGGGTTAAGTAGATATTTTCCACTCATAGCTTGAGAGCAAGTATTTCACTGAAATCCCCCAGCAGGCTGATTCAGTTTTAAAATGGTAGGAGCTTAAATCATCATGCTAGGTTTTGATAATTACTGCTATGAATTAAGACTAGCCTTTGCAGCTGGCCTAGCAAGAGAGTCTAATAAATACACATAATCAATTTTCATTAATATTATTTAACAGAAAAAAACCAAGAATTTTAATTGTCCAATGTGATCACTCATGGCAGAAGAGTAGTTTCATCTGCTCGAACTTCCCAATGTTTTTTCTCTTTTTTTTTCCAGTTTCCTTTTTCTTAATAAGCCATATGGACTTCAGAAAGCTTGAATGAGCACTACATCAGGACTCTACACTTTGCTACTCAAAGCAATATTTCTAATGTGCCCATAAACTTCAGAACTGTTGCTGAACATCATTGTTACAAGGTAAAGATAGCCAGAGGAATACATGCAGAAAAATTTGAAAGGGAAATGTTGCTGCTGCAGTCCCCCCCACAGCTCCTGTTCTAAAAGACAAGTTGTGTTGGGTTTGTGTGGGTAGGGGGGCCATTTTTGGTAGTGGAGGAAGGGGCCACCTTGTGAGAAGCTTTGCGAAACTTCCCAAGCTCCAAGGCATACCAGCTCCAGCCCAGACTGAGCACTAGAGAAACGCCTCTGTAAATCCATATTTGTGAGGGGAAGGACCGTCTTGAAAAGAAGAAGGTGGAGAGAGCCTGGAAGAGAGGCCATTGACCTGAACAGAAGACAACCATCAGCCTAAACAAAGAGAGAACTTCATTGCCAGGAGAAAGGAGGAGGAGGGGGAGGACAGAGAACCTCAGACACCCAATTCAAACGCATGGAGTAGGAGAAGGCAAAGGAGGTCCCTGCAGCCCATGGAAGTTCAATGGCAGAGCAGATACCCATGTGTAGAGCATGGAGGACTCCATGCTGGAGCAGAAAAGCTGAGCCCAAGGTCAAGTGTGACTGAATTGAGACCCTAGAGTCCCTCAATGCCAGAGCGGGGGTGGACCCCCAGAGCCAGGGGTGAGGATGTGTGCTGGACCAGAGGCCTGTCTGCAGCCCATGGACGTCCCTATGCTGGAGCCAGGAGCTGCACCCAAAGAGGTCCGTGACTCCATGGGAAGCTCGCTTTGGAACATCTTGTTCCTGGCCTTTCATGCTGGGAAGAGTGGCAATGGTGAACTGAGTGCAACCTCTATTCCATGTCCCCTGTGCCGCTGGTGGGGGAGAAGGTAGAGAAATCAGGAACAAAGTGATTTGAGCCCAGGAAGAAGGGAGGGGTGGGGGAAGGTGTTTTAAAGATGCGGTTGTTATGTCTCACTGTGCTACTCGGATGATCAGTAATTAATTAAACTGATTTTTCTCCCCAAGTTGAGTCTGTTTTGCCCATGACCATAACTGGTGAATGAACTGTCCCTGTCCTCATTCTAATCTGTGCCCCTTTATCGTGATTCACTTCCCTTCTCACCAGGTGAGGGGAGTGAGTGCAGGACCACATGGTCTTCCTGTGGGTGAAACCACCACACATGTATTTCAGGATTTAGAGGACTGACGCATTAATTAGCAAGCCCAATCATCCATGTATGCCTATCCTCCTCAAAGATAAGTTCACTGCGCCCTGATACGATCAAGAAAAAGTACAGTTAGGTGAATTATGATGTCTTCTCAGTGGAGAACAATTACAGTCACAATGACTACTGCGTATTAGATCTTGAGCTATACAACACTGCAGCCTTGAAGTAGTCTTACAAACGTGAAGCAGCATGAAGAACTTTCAAAGCCAGTCTTAGCTTATCCCAAACCTCACAGAGCCAAATGTGAAAGTATCCACACAGGGAAATGAAACATAAACCCATTGTTTTAATAAGCACATTCAACACATGAAACTCTGCTTAGGAAACCGAGCAGTGAAGAAACCTCAGAAGTTTTAGTGGTCAAAAAGTAGGTCCCACTTCACCCACCTTTAGCCATTTCAAAGTGTCACACTCAGTGGCACCGTGAAGCTGGCAAGGGGAGGAGACCCATGGGCTTTCCCTGTCCACACTAGCAAAATGTGTGACTGACAGTCCTACATTACAAGGATGCTACCTTGCAGCATATACATCACATAATTTCAAAAAGATTTATTTTTTAACTTTTTTTTTTAGTTTGGCCAAATATACGCATAAGGATGAAATTTTCTGATTTTTTTTTTTTTAAGATAGTAGCTGTTCTCATCTAACTTCATATTTGTAGATGCCACTTTTCAGTGAAAGAACACAGAAAATTAAACAATCTACATTATAAAACTAGTTGCTGTACAACAATGATTAGCTATTGCAAAAAAAAAAAAATCTATCCTCGTTTTTAAATATTTTCTTTTCTTAAACCAAACAAGTCTTCTGAGTTTTCCAGGAAAGAGAGATTTATTTTTTTCCATGAACTTCTCAATTTCAAGAAACTAAATACTGGAATAAAGCTTGCAGTATGACAAGTAAAGATTTAAACACTTCCAAAGTAGAACAACAATGGGACTGATGTCAAAGTGCAAGACAAGTGTAACAAATATCATCTGGGTGATCTATATACACACTATACATTCTGCATATCTGATTGGCTTCCATTTGATGCTAAAATCATTTGGCTAACTTCCCAGAAAGTAACTGGATCAATTCTCTACCAATATACCTTTCCATTAAATCCTGCTAATAAACTCCCTCCTTCCTACATGATGATTCTTAGTATCTACATTAGAAGGAAAAATTTTTTTTAAAGTGACATCAGCTATAAAAATGCTTCATCAAAATAAGTGAGCAAAAAGATTAGGGAACCTTTTATATGCTCACATAAAAAGCAGTACATTCAGCTAATATAATTCATTATCGTTCCCTCAAACTCAGAGAACCAACAATGACTTACCTCACTGAAAATCCAACCCTGACAGCCTAAAGCAAGTTTATTCAGGGGTTTTAGGGCAGTATTGTCTTATCTTAAGAGCAAATGTCTAAATGGAGGGGAGGGGTTACCAACACTGTAACAGTATTTACTCATATATTCTGGCTCTGAATCAGTTTTACAGACTTCACAAGTTCTTTTGTGGGAATGCTCAAATACTTGCATTTTAAATTATTCTTAAAGAAAACAATATTTTAAAATATAGTTCATATGCCAAACATTTTCCCTTTAGCTAATAATCAGTTTCTATGAAACAACTGAAATGACATTTTACACAAAGTTACCATTACTGCATTTGCCTTGAATGTGTGCTCTTTTTGACTCTTACCTTCACATTTTCTGGATGAAGCCCTCCAGGGTGTTTGTCCATGTACTGACATAAATCAGTGTGCTAAAAGAAAGTCAGACGGAAAAAAATGTATTAATATCTGTATGACTGTAGTGATAAATACCCTTCAGGAGTGGACAGAATAAATAGAAAATAAGATTTTTCAGCCACATTTACACACCAGTGATAAATACCCTTCTAATTAGGAGTGGACAGAATAAATGGAAAATAAGATTTTTCAGCCACATTTACACACACACACACACACACACACACGTACCTTTACACTCCCTTTCATTTAACAACCTTGGTAACTTGACTGATATAAATATTCACCAAATGTAAATTATTTTGTTTCCTAACATCCTGCAATGGTAAATTAATCACTTGAATTTTAGTATAATTTTGTACCTTGCAAAGACAATATCACCATCAACACCATAGAGGTAATATCTGGAGGGAAGAGGAAGAACCTAAAGAGAGAATCTTATAGAATCATAGAATAGTTTGGTTGGAAAAGACCATTAGGATCATCTAGTCCAACCATAAACCTAGCATTGCCAAGTTCACCACTAAAGCATGTCCCCAGGTAACATATCTACATGTCCTTTAAATACCTCCAGGGATGGTGACTCCACCACTTCTCTGGGCAGCCTGTTCTAATACTTGACAACCTCAAATTCTACTCTCATTATTCATGTTAAAACATTGCCTTTTAAATATAATTTTATGGTGATTCTAGATTAAGATGGCTTAATGGTTTAGAAAATAAATCTGAAAGGCACTGCATATCGGAGTATTGAATGATACTTTTCAGCTCAAAAGGAACCATATATTATAAACATGTACAGCTATTAATTACTGCTGCTTTAGAAAATAGCTTCACTGAAGAATCAAAACTTTTTCACTTCATAGTTTCCTATATTCCCTGAAAATATACCACAAAATCTCTTCAGAAAATAAGCACGCTTGGAATGTATAGACTAATGTTATTTTTAATTATTTATTGCTTTTACTACAGAAATACTATTTTCTCTGAATTTTTCTCTTGCATTTCTTCACTTTCCTACCAGTCAGCAGCACACTTCCAGTGAAGCTTCTCTGATTTGCTTACACAACTCAGCTTCTGGAATTATGTTCAGAAGAAAAAAAGCAAAAATATGCACTAGATTAACCACCAAAAACTCTGCCTTCCACTTCTGGTTTCTGAACACATCTGGCAAAAATCATCCAGCGTTCCTTGAAAAGCTGCTTGGCAATATCTGCCTCACATACAACCCAACTAAATACAAGAAGTTTTCAAGGCAAGAGTTTTGGAAAAAAGCTGCCTTCGACATAACAGAACGGTTTCTCTGTGCAGCATTTCCAAGCCCAGAAGCCATTGTCTAGTGCTCTTTTGCAGAGTTATATGGATACATAGGAAAGTTCACATCTTCTAAGACATAAAATTCATTCTAGCCACAACTGTTCAGTATAATCTTATCTTCCGATGTCATAAACTATGAAAACACACTGTGCATGTAGAATTAACATTGCAATGACATCAGATGCACTGGTTGATTAGGTTGTGTACTAGAACACCTTTTCTCAGGAATTCTTACCTGTCTTCAAGAGAGTAAGTGTCCTGACTGCAGGAAATCACTTGAGTCCCAAAATGAACTGTTAGTTTTCTGGGACTGTATCAATATGCCATGCCAAAAATGAACAAGTCATCCTTCAGTATGCTTCACCACCTTACCAAGTTTTGTCTGGTTTTACAATATCAACACCAGGAAACATACTTGAAGTCATCTGCTAGCCTTGTCATTTGTTTGGAAAAACTGACAGTTTTTGAGTACTAACTCCAGTACAAGAGTCTGCCTCTGGCAAAATATCAGCTGAAATACCGTTGCTACAGGTGATGGTTGGTGTCAAATAAGAAGTTTGGGGGATTCCCCCCATATTAATGGGTTATCTGTTATTGAAGTGAAACGTCACCCTTGTGGAATAACATGTTCTCTTTAATTTAAATACAAATCTTTGAACAGTGATAGCATCTGCAGTGCTTGGGAGAAGTTTAAAGAAAAGCCTGAAATCTCACTTTAGAAAGCCTGGAAGGGTGAACAGGGCAGTGCTGTCCCTTCCCTACCATGGTGAGGGACAGACGCACTCACCACAGCCCCCAAATACAGCACGTTCTCTCGTGTGGGCTGGCTGAAAGAGGAAGATTATTATTTTCCTGTATTTCAATCTTCCAACATTTGTGGGTGACAGATAACCTGGTAGGTGGGAAACTTACTGCCTCCTCCCTTTCTACTGATTTCTATGATGTGCAACTAGTCAGCCAACAGAAACCAAACCAGAGGAAGACAAATCTAATGCTACTTCTGAAGGTCCCATCCCTGAAGCGTCAGCACCCCAGCTGCCTGCTAGCTGCACCCTTCTACTCCCCTAAAGCTTTCTAAGAACATCATCTTCATAGTCACATCACTAGGAACAGCAATGTTATCTTTTTATTTTGAATATACTTGTAATGAATTGTGATAATCCCATTTTCTTCCACTTGTATTTCAGTTATTTGGACGCATTTTCTCCATACATGAACATCAACAATGACCTTGTTTGTGTTATTCATCATTCACCTCTTTTTCCTGCCCAAAGGACCAGGACAACTGGTAGCCTCATATAACCTTCTGCATCAGTAGTTCTCTCCTTCAAAAACTGATTGCTCACATCTACCTAAAATTCAATGTAAGCAGCAATTTCTACAGAATCTTGCAAACCTCACAGTCAATTCTGCAGCAGTCTTTTGGCATCTATTTCTTTCCCCAGATACATGCTATAGACACAGCTCTACCAAATCTTCATTCAAACAGTAAACAGAAATGGAAAGTCTTTTCTGTTCAAATCTTTCAAGAATTTTCCCTCATAAGACTAAGTTAGAGTCCTTCTCATAAAAGCAACTAAACATTATGGTACCAACTGGGAAAGCAACTTATAAAGTTACAGTACACTGCTCCTTACTTAAAAAAAAAAAAAAAAAAAAGGTAGCAGTAAAACAAAGGCAGCATCAGCCGCTCTTCTTTTCCCAAGGTAGGGACTCAGTGCACATTGCATTAAATATTAGTATAGCCAGGAAAGCTGACAGCACTGCAGGGACAGCTATTTCTAAACCTGTTTTCCCTTTTGGCAGGCAAGTGTCTGCTCCAGTGCTTGTGTGTTCAACTGACACTGACAATGACAACATGAATGCAAGTTTCAGGACAGCATTAAAAAAGAAAACAGAGAGCAAACTGGATGAAAGCAGTTTTCTAACTGTATTTAATGAAATTGGTACCATATAGATAAACAGAGTCTTTTTCTTCACCCTCTATTTTGAGGCAGAAGGCAACATGCTTTCCCAAGTGGAACAGTGGCTGCAGATACAGCATGCAATACTCTGACACTATCTTGTTGCAGTTACCACCTTGATCTAATAAAATATATGCCCTAAAGGAAAATACAATTTAAAAGTACATAGTGGCAATAACATGAAACTATGCTGAAACAAGGTAGGAAGACAAGAAACAAAAACCAACCAATACACCTTTTACAGTCTTTTCTCCACTGTCTCAGAGGGTGAGGACACTTCACATTGAAGCAGGATACACTGGGAATGCAGTACAGAGGCTTCCACGTAATTGCAAGTATCCGACACACACATCCTGATCCTGCGTGGACCTGGCTAGACTAACTCTGCTTCAAGCTAGCTTTTACCAACTCTACCTCCCCAACACATATAAATCACCACAAGTAATCCCGAGCTGACGTAATATATGATATTTTAGCTTAAGTTCAAAATCCCATTAATTTCTGCTCTTAACACTCCACCAGTTTACCCACACGTATATGTACAAATAATTTGCTGATGATACAAAGCTGGGAGGAGTGGCTGACACACCAGAAGGCTGTGCTGCCATCCAGCGAGACCTGGACAGGCTGGAGAGCTGGATCGGGAGAAATTTAATGAAATACAACAAGGGCAAGTGTAGAGTCTTACATCTGGGAAAGAAAAACCCCATGTACCAGTGTAGGTTGGGGACAGACCTGTTGGAGAGCAGCACAGGGGAAATGGATTCGGGGGTCCTGGTGGGCAGGATGACCATGAGCCAGCACTGTGCCCTCATGGCCAAGAAGGTTAATGGCACCCTGGGATTTATTAGAAGGGATGTGGTTAGTAGGTGGAGAGAGGTTCTCCTCCCCCTCTACTCTGCCCTGGTGAGGCTGCATCTGGAATATTGTGTTCAGTTCTGGGCCCCACAGTTCAAGAAGGACAGGGAACTGCTTGAGAGAGTCCAGTGCAGAGCTACAAAGATGATTAGGGGAATGGAACGTCTCCCTTATGAGGAAAGGTTGAGGGAGCTGGGTCTGTTTAGTTTGGAGAAGAGGAGATTGAGGGGTGACCTCATTAATGTTTATATGCATGTAAAAGGCGAATGTCAGGAGGATGAAGCCAGGCTCTTCTCAATGATGTCCAATGGTAGGACGAGGGGCAGTGGGTGCAAGCTGGAGCATAGGAGTTTCCATGTAAACATAAGGAAAAACTTTTTCACTGTGAGAGTGACGGGACACTGGAACAGGCTGCCCAGAGAGGTTGTGGAGTCTCCTTCTCTGGAGACATTCAAGACCCGCCTGGACTGCCCAGAGAGGTTGTGGAGTCTCCTTCTCTGGAGACATTCAAAACCTGCCTGGACATGTTCCTGTGTGACCTACTATAGGTGATCCTGCTCTGGCAGGGGGGGTTGGACTAGAAGATCTTTGGAGGTCCCTTCCAATCCCTAACATTCTGTGACTCTATGATTTATTAAGATACACTGGGAATGTGTATCATCTGTTCATAACAGAAACCAATAAACAGAGAGAAATTAAGTTTCCATAGCAAAGAATTCAAAAGCTAGGAAAGTCCAGAATTAATGGAGTTTATCCAACTTTTTATTTGTTTGCCCAATAAATATACATTATGATAACTTTTTAAATGTGTAATGTGATCACAGACTTTTATCCCCTCACAGGGTTAGAATGCCCCTCATTGAACAGAATAGGAGGTATTTGATTACAGAAGAGCCGTGCTGGTTTTATGGGTGGGGTTTTTTTTCCCCCATTCTCACACAGTTTGCAGTTTCTGGCTTATCTACTACTTTGAAGGCAGAAATCTTGATTACAGAAGAGCTGTGCTGGTTTTATGGGTGGGTTTTTTTTCCCCCATTCTCACACAGCTTGCAGTCTCTGGCTTATCTACTACTTTGAAGGCAGAAATATTAATCTCACAGGCTTTCCTGCCCTGCTTATAGCTATGCTATTCACACACTTCACAAACACAAAATAATTTCGTAGCAATCCAGGGGAGACGTGTCATTGTTCTCTTTTACCAGGTAGGGAACTAAAGCAAAGAGAAAAAAGCCTTAAGTATCAGTGATTTGGACAACTCCATTTAAAGCACTTTGGTTTTGACTTTTCAGAATACTTGGCACTATTTTGCCTTCTGTGTTTTGACTGACTTCAGTTACAGCTGTGAGCTTATAATGCTTTTCCAAGGAAGACTGAGAATCTCATGCTGAATAGCAGAAGTCAGTTATATCTGAATTGTGATGACAGCAATTTGTGATGGTGATGACAATTTCCAATACAGCAGGGATGGAACACAGTTCTCTACAGCAGTATGACCTGCCTTATCTTAAAACAGTACTTTGAATGAGACAGGAACCCCAGAAGACACCCTAGTTCCAACATACACAAACAATGAGAAAAGTTCAACAACCACCAGATGCCTTCACCACACAGTCCTCTGCATAGCTGCACAACAGGCTCTTCCACAAGGCTCTTCCAAAAGGAGATTGCACAGGCCATCTTTATCTTGGTGTCCACTAATTTTAAGAACTTTACTTTGCCACCTCACTAACATAACAATATTTTGTGCAAAATTTGTTATGCTTAAAGTGAACAATTTGATCTCCTCCCACTACTACCTTCTCCAGAAACAATTTCACTTCCTCCAGGGATGCAGTCTGCAGTATTTGAAGTGAAAGGCTAAAGCCAAGACTTTGAGAGGTGAGGGGTAAATCTTCAAAGATATAGTTCTTAAGTACAGACAACAATTTTTCTGAAGCCTATCACTTGACCAAATTTGGGGCAATTTTCAAAATAATAGCTTAATGCCACCACCCACAGCACAAAGGCTACCCTTTCTATAAATTCCAAGCCCATGTTGTAAAGGCTTGAATATTTACAATAAAGGTCCGCCAGATACAGGTTAATATACCTTGGCTATTTTGGCTGAAATTAAAAATAAATGTAGGCAACCCGAGGCTGACTCTGGCATATTATTGCTTCAAATTGTATTTTACTAAATTGTGTCAGAAGATCATCACTCCAAGGCTGTGACTTGACCTCAGGGTTCTAGCACACACAGCTACATATCCTTGAGAAGGCTCTGTGAAGCCTTTGTGCTTCTCTCAGCAAGTTAAAACATAAATTTTTTCCTCAGTGCGCATCTCAAGTAACTAGACGTCCACCAGGCAATCCCTGATCCTTCCTGGGGTAGATGGCGTGAGTTCTGGTTAGACTAGAGATTGCACAATGCCTCCTAGGACAGGGAATAGAAAACTCATACTAAGCTATGCTGTTTCCAAACTGCATGCAGAAGCACATCAGCCGATGTCCATTTTTGACCCAAACGTCAATGAATTTAAAATATTCTTCTCCCTATGATGGAGTCAAGTATCACAACTCCTACAGGTAAATGAAAATGAAGGAGAGATTAAGTTACTTAACCAACATAACTGCTGAGAGTCTAAATAAAAACCAACAAAGTTGTACAAGGATTAAGCAAAATCAAGCTTGGGTCAAGGAACAAGAAAAAAAAAAAAAGGAAAAAAAAAAGGAAAATGCACACTTTCTTAGACTTTCTCTGTAATGTTTTTCACTCAGTACTTCTCCACACCATCAACTACCATAACAATAACATGAAAAAATTTCATTTACCTTATGAAATATTGTCTCCAGGCTCACATGAAGAAATGAACTGAGGTTTTGCTTTAAACTTGTGACAGTGTATAAATGTATGAAGGTTATTTCTATTCAGCAAGACTCTGGTTTGTGTTAGTAGACACATGTGTTTATGTTTGTGAGCATGCTATGTATAAGCATCTGCTGAAGGGAAAAGAATCCAGGCTGATATTTATACAGCTCATGCAAGGTTTATATACATTGCATCCTACTTCTGGAAGAGAGAGAATATTGAAAAAAAATGAGACAACTGTTGATGGTTCAGACTCCTCCCTTCTCCCCTTGAAAAAGGCATTCTAATTATGAGTAGGTGAGTAAACTACAAGCTACGAATGTCCTCAGATATGCTCAGTACTTTGCTTTAAAATCAACTATTTTGCTCAACTACCTTGCTCAGAAATTGGAGAAACTGCTACCAAACACAAACACGTTCTGACAAAGGGCAGGATGTCTCCTTTCAAAGGCATGGCTGGTGACATGAAATGAGCTCTACTTCACCAGCCCTTTTCCATAATAATAATAATAATGTGACTGTCATTCTCTTCTAATTAAATTAGTCACTTCTACTTCCCATGCAATACATTCTCTTTCCCTCCTCTTCCTCCATCATGATAAATCTCCATGTGACTTAGCTGTCCCATAATTCTGCCTAATTGGTTTCAGCTGTCATTTTTGAAGCTGAAATACACAGAGAGCCTGGGGCTTGTGAATGGAACAGGAAGCATTTCCAACCGCATTCCCATCATGCAAAACCAGCAATGTGAAAGAACCCTTCCATTAAAACAAAAATGGGAGTATTTGGCTGCCGGCAATGCCATCATACAGCAGACAGATTGTGCTGCTCCACTGAGGCAGCGAGGCTGTTGTGAGCCATTCTTCTCTGTTCAAAGGAGAGCACACATTATTTATGCCCTAGCAGTTTTACTGACTAAAATACTTTCCCTTTTGTCACCAACAAATTCTTAAACCGATAATATAATTTCCCAACAAAAGCACAGGCAGAAGAAATATTTGAAGTGACAGGAGAACAAAGAAAACTTAATTCTATTTAAATGGCACGTAACCTCCAACCTAAGCACCCTGTAGTTTACTGCACCATGGTTTAAACTAATTTCATGTTGCTGGTATTTTCAAAAGTCATAGAGTCACAGACTCTAATTTTCAAGTGTTTCTATGGCTTTCTATAATCCAATCTTTTCCCTCTATGAGATGATGCAGTGTTAGCCATGCTAACAAAAAATACCCTACAAGCTATCTCTGGGTGATACCTAAGCAACTTCCAGCAAAACAGCAGAAGGCAACAACACCAGCTGGGCTGAGCAGCAGGGGAAAGATATATATCAGGGATTCAAGGAAAAAAAAGCAACAACAAAAAACACTCCACAAGACACCTTTAAAGAAAACAATTTTGCTAACAGATGTTTCTAGTGCTTTGGATTTCTCTCACACTGACAACAAAGATAAATATTCTTCAAAAAACATGAACAATACTATATAGAAAGGAGCCTGGGCAGTAGCGGACTACATAATACATATATAAACCTGTCAGAAAATCCCAGAGAGAAAAGGGAATGCACAGTTTTCTGAGTTTTGGCTGCTATTAGAAAATATAGATTTATTTATTGATACAAAGTCTCTGTTCATTGCACAGAGAACAATCTGGCCTGTGACTCTGAAGAGTGAGACATACACTGTTGCAGAAAAAATTGCTGAATGAACTAAAAGATCTTCGACAAAATCCAGTTTTCTGAAGATGACAGTTTATCCTCTTCCTTATTCTCTGGCCACCTTAATAATTGTATCAGCATTGTTTTCTTAGTAAATCAGGTTAAAAAGACAATAAACACTTAACTTAGAGAGATTACTTTAACAAAAGAATGACATCTCAAAAATCAGTAGGAATTCCCGTTTAGTATGATCAAAACCTAGCACCAGATCATCAGTTTGTGTAAACTATGATAGATTTGTAGTCCCCAAAGTCAATAGGGTTGGGACAATTTTTATAAACTGAGCAAGTTGTAATACATGTGCCCACACAGATGTGCATGCACACTTCTTCTTTAATTCACTAAATCATTAGGTTTCCACAGCACTGACCATTACATCCACTATATTCACATATTAAAAAAAAAATTAAAATTGAAGACACAAAAAGTTTCTCATCAGAGCACGGCAGATACCCCTAAGGTCATGGTGAAAGTACTCACTCCAGGACCATGTAAGCAGAATACATACATGGCAGGGAGGCTGACAATCCACATACAGCCACACTACATCAAGTATCCACACTAATACTGGCACAGCACTGGCCATGGATGGTATGGATATATCTACACAAGCTGAGATGGCAGAAGAGCCTTTGCTATGGTGGTGTGCTGGGCAACAAAAAAATGCCATCTTCAGGGCAGGAAAAAAGGAGTTCAAACACTTTCGCTAAAAGATTCAGCATCCATGGTAGATGTCTCTTCACACTGGCCAAGTGACTGTTTTCTGCCATGCCTCCTAATCCTAACTGTTCATGCGTTATCATAAGATTAATACAAATTTTATAGGGAAAATTGCAGTTCAGACTGCAAGGAACACAAAAGAAAAATCTTCCATGGTTCATATCCTCTTTACTGAAAGCAATAAAACAAGAAAAGCAATGAATAGGCCTTTTTACTTTCAAGTGTTGGCTCTGTTTATTACTCAAGCTTGATTCTTGACCCCTCTTATTCACCATTCCTTAATCATTTTTTATATCATAAAACTACAAACATATTATAAAGATACCTGCAATTACTGATCTCTTCATTCTGACTTCAGGATTTTTATTATTATTATTATTTTGCCAGAATTGCTCACCCCAAGTTTCCATTTTTAAAGATTTCATAGATGTACTTTTTATGAGTATGATTAAATTAGTACAAAGCTGCACACTGCTACTTCAGGAAGGAAAAATCTATCTCTAAGATTACAATTACGGCAATCTTCACTCTCCAAACAGCCAGGTTTGGGGTTGGTGTTTTGTTTGTTTGTTCGCTTGTGTTTTCAATCTGCACTGAATAAATCAGAGCTTCTCACTTTCATAGAATCATAGAATGGTTTGGGTTGGAAGGGACCTTAAAGATCATCTAGTTCCAACCCCCCTGCCATCAGCAGGGACACCTTCCACTAGACCAGGTTGCTCAAAGCCTCATCCAGCCTGGCCTTGAACACTTCCAGGGAGGGGGCATCCACAACTTCCTTGGGCAACCTGTTTCAGTGTCTGAGGGATTAAACAGCAGTTACAACCTACATTATTAAAGAGCCTGATAAAAAAGTTTAATTAGATTGTATAGTCTCTTGTGCAAGTTGAGATACTGTCAGGTTTCACCTCAGAGGGACTTGGACAATGCCAGTTTATTACTGAAATTAAAAGATAAGGAATGTGTGAGATGCTACCAGAATATTACTTATGGTACAGCTGTCTAGAAATCTATAACATAGAAATAATCAATTACTAGACAAAAAACCCAGAGCAAAACAAAACAAAAAAACCCACAAAAACCCAAACAATCTAAAACTAGAAGGATTTTTTTTTAACTTTTGTTTAAAGTAGTAAAATAACCTGACATTTTTTTCTTCAGTTCTTGATACAGGAAAGCAACGGTGTATTAACTTCTCTGAAAGACTGCAAGTATTCATATTTAACTGATAAAAAGATGCAGAAGGATATCTCAAAAAGAAAAAATAATCAACTTACCTATATCTACTATCAATGGCATGTCACTCTGATGATTTTTTGTCTAAACTGTTCTTAAGGAGTGCCCATATTGGAGAAATCACCATCCCATAGTAGCTTCTTCAGTGCTTTACTACTGTTACCATTAAAGAGGCAATCCTATAGTTTAATCTTCCTCTTTCTTACTGGAATTTCAGATTTTCTTTTTATCCTTCTTACCATTGACACAGAAATAGGTCAGTGTCTTTCTCTATGATATACTTAAAGGTTTGTAGCCATCTCATCCTTTTTTTCCCCAACTCTGAACAGCCCTACTTAATATGACTCTTCCTCAGAAGTCTTTATTCTAGATGTTTGCTCCTTCTTCTTTTTTGCCCCTCAGGTCTCCAGTCAATTCATGTTTTCCTTGTGTGTACAAATTCACCATTTTGGGTGGTGGCCTTACCTGTATTGAGTAGAGTGTTATCACTGGTATATGCATCTTCCTACATGCATGTGTTTCTGATGGACTACAATGAAGTTTGAAATTTTTATCAGTAATTTAGGAAAAAACTAATTGAGATCTGTCAGTAGACAAAATATCTCATGTGATTTCCAGTGTTCCATCTGTCCACTCAACTATGGATGTTTTTTATGGTTATGGTTATGATGTTTTATGGGTTTATGGTTATGATGTTTTTTATGTTTTTTTATGGTTTTTAAGGTTATAAAAAACATTAGGAAATTGTACAAAGAACAGACATTTAGATACACGCAGCCTCCCAATCTGTTGGATTGTAAACCTTGATTAATCTTATTAATACATCTATTCATCAGTATGCATCCTCCATATGAAGTCTGAACCACCTTTGTAAGATCCTGGAAAGTCAAGGTGATGAGGCAAACTGTGTAACATCTTTTCTCCTCCTGCTAGCCCAGTGTAAACTTAGCCTAGCAGGAGTATTTTTGTTTAAATTTAAATACAATTTTTCATTCCTTCCTTCCTGCTAATTCCCATGTCTGGCACAGTCTTTACCTCTCAGCAAAGCACCAAGCAATTTCCATCTGAAATCCCTTCTGAATTTCCACCTCCTGAAGTTGACTCTGTTTGCATTCCCAACCTACACATGGACATCAGCAGCTCTTCTCTCTGATCTGCTCATTAAAACTTGAAAGATAAGGCTTTCCCAAGAGCAGGATTTCCTTACTGCCTCTTCTCAATAGTAAGGGATTTCCTTTCTCTGCTTCCTCTCTGCTTTGTTCTGTTGTCTTTTTGTGTTCAATTTAAGTAGTGCAACTTGGGGCAAGACTGGGGCACGAGGCAGGGCTTAAACCAACAGGGGAATGGCTCCTTCTCTGGTCAAGGTAAATGGAAACTACCATATTCAACTGTTCCCATGCTGGGAGCCCTCAACAGCTCTGCTCCTTCCCAGGGTGGGTGAAGCAGTGCTTCATGGCAAGCAGAGCTGTCTGCCAAGAGGGTGGCAGGAGGCATCCAGCTTGTTGCAAAGCTTCGCTAGCTTTCGGTCCTTGCTTACCACTGCTGGACAAGCACCTTGACCTCAGACAGGAAGAAAACTGCCCATTGTTTTCCTCTCACATCAACATAAGGTAATGAAGCCTCCAAATAACTTTCACTCTCGATGAAGGATTAGAAGACTCCTCCTTCCTTCCTGTGCCCAGTTTCCCTAATTTCCTCTAAGTGTTAAGCACCGTTGAATGATCCTAGTGATCAGAGCTCAAAAGCAGTTCTGGGACTTTACTGATTTTCCCTGCTCTCTCATCCACTAAAATAATGTGGCTTTTTTTGTTTGTTTGTTTTCACAAACGACCAATGCCATCCTACCTTCAGTTTCAACATGTTCCCTAATAAAATAAATAAAACCAGAAAACTAACAATAGTGTTCAATCCAAATTATCAAAAGTTATAAGAAATTCAAAATTTTCAATGCAAAATCTTTTGGTTCTTTTAGGTAACAAGTGTTGACCATTTCCTTGCCTAATACTTTTCTAAATTGTCCCACGACAAACTCAAAATCTCAGGTTTTGAAATTTCAGCTCTGTGATTCTTAACTCTGTAAAACAGTATCTACATCTCAATTTCCAATCAGCATTAAAATGAGAAACTCTTACCTTTTTTTTTCCTAACAGGGAATAGGAGGAAAATGTAACTAATGAACTTTATTAAGCCAACTCATTGTATAACAACCTATTTTAGCTGCCGTAATCAAGTAATGAGAATTAAACTTTCTTCTTTAATGGAAAGTAATTTTTAAGACGGAAAAATATACACAAAGATTAAAACAGGAAAATGCTTTGTTTTAAATTACACTATTAGATTAACTGGAGCTTTTTCACTGTTGAGGCAGAAATAACATTACTCATTACTCATACCTTCAATTATAAATCTATCTGTCCTTGTTTCAAATCTAGTTCATAAATGCTGAAAGCATAATGTAAAGTATTGCTATACAAGTGCACTTCTATATGCCAGGAATAGGACAAGTTGCGTGTTCATTTATTGATAATAATATACTTACATAATTATGCATAATACTAAAAAAATGCATTATCATTCTATCAAGTCCATAGCAATTTGTATTAGTTAGGACTGCCTTTCAGCAATTAAGTGTTTCTAAACACAGTTGTCTTCCTTTTAGTAATTAAGTGAAGAAACAAATAGTAGTAGCTAATGATAATTTTAGAACAAACAGATGTGAACCCATCTTCAAAGATGTCTTAATATGTCTGAGATCTCACCTGTAAAATTCATCATTACCTTGGGCAAAGTTGGCTATATCAGTGACATTTGCATTGCAACTGGCATAAACTAACACCTAAGCAGAGCCTGGAGAGGAGGGGAATAAAACTTAGGTGAACAGTCATACTCATTCATTGAACAGAAAAAGTTGAACTGATCTTTTTCTTTTGGAAACCACTGCAGTCTCAGGTATCATATACAAATCATTTCACTTTTTTTTTTTTTCCCCAGGTCTTCTTGAGCATATTCCAGTTAACTATACAGAAACCATTTTCTCTGTCATTCATACGTAAAAGACTATCAGTCCTTCAGGTTTTGTAGAGGTGGTTCCAAGCAGCTCATCCTCAATCCATCATGTGCCCCTTCTCTTCCACAGAAATGTACAGCATCACATTCACCACCAAAATGTTTACATGGAGAATTAACTTCTCCTACTCTTCAACAATAAGGTAGAATTTTTAAAGATTGACTTTTCTTGCTTCTGGTGATCACCAAGGTTAAAGTTAAAGAGCTCTGTCATGTTTTCATCTGACAGACTTCCATATAAAAAAAAAAAAAAATTCTAAGTTGGGGTACCCAAAGAATTTAATCGCTGATACGTTTCCTTTCAGAGGATATTCTGCTTTCAGCTTTTAACTTATTACTGCAATGCATTTTGCAATGAAAGGTGTTACATTAAATTAAACTTTATTCTACTCTTTCAGGGTCAGCACTGAAACTGAACACCTCTGATAACCTCACATGTTTCACCACTATTAATTTTGCAATGGAATCATCACCGACCTAGTGACCCAAAATTTCAATTTTCTGAGAACTCTTGGATCAGTAATTGTTCATCCTGAATTTAATCATGACATCTCACTCAAATGGTTTTTACTATGTTTGAAATGGCCAATAGTGATTAATGGCAATAGTGTATCAGTTCCGCAATGTCACTTTATGAAGTAAATAAAACTCAACCCCTTTCAGGTTTGTTAGGCCTCAGTCATTCAAAAATGTGTTCCACCTTGTAATTTTAATTGCATGAATATTTCTACTGATTTCAGTACAAATCGCTCATATTATTGAGCTAAACCATGTACAGGTTTAAAAAAAACAAACAAACAAAAAAACCAAACCAAACCAAACCAAAACCCCCAGAAAGTCGACATTACAGATATAGAGCTCAGGAACACCAATTACACAGCTAGATTGCACAGTCAGGCAAAAATTGTAGATTTAAATGTGCAACCTTAATCTCTGCCTCTGCACATTCATACTATGAACTGAATGAGAGCTCTTTGACAACAGGAACAAAAAAGGTCATTCTGATCATGCAGTTAAAAACTCATAACATGCACATCCACAAGAATTCAATTCAGGTTACAGGGACATTCTCAAGCTGCAAGTATCATCAGAGAGCAGTAGCTATTTGATCAGCCTGCAACTTTACATTACCTAACAATGAAAAAAGACTTTTGTTAAGCAATTCTGTCATCACAAGGCACAGGCACAAGTTACAATGTCATTACAATACAGTTCTTAGGCTGGTTGGAGAGAACAAAGCATCCTTCCCCTTCTGTCTGAACGTCACCTTGAGAGACTCTGCCCACCAGCCAAAATACTGCAATACTACTTGGGTCAGTTGCTAGAAACTGTTACTAAGCAAGATCCTGAAACTGTTTCAAATGAATTATAAAATTGTTTTGGTAGGAAAAGACCTTTAAGATCATCGAGTCCAACCAAAAACCTAACACCGACAAATCCACCACTAAACCATGTCACTAAGCATCACATATACACATCTTTTAAATACCTCCAGGGATGGTGACTCCACCACTTCCCTGGACAGCCTGTTCAATGCTTGACAACCCTTTCAGTGAAGAAATTTTTCCTAATATCCAATCTAAACCTCCCCTGGCGCAACTTGAAGCTGTTTACTCTCGTTCCACTGCTTGTTACTTGGGAGAAGAGACTGAGACCAACCTCACTATAATCTCCTTTCAGGTAGCTGTAGAGAGCGATAAGGTCTCCCTTCAGCCTCCTTTTCTCCAGACTAAACAAACCCACTTCCCTCAGCTGTTCCACATAAGACTTGTGCTCTAGACCCTTTCACCAGCTTCTTTGCCCTTCTCTGGACATGCTCCAGCACCACCATGTCTTTCTTGTAGTGAGGGACCCAACAATGAATGCATTATCCGAGGTGCGGCCTCACCAGTGCTGAGTACAGGGGGATGATCATTGCCCTCGTCCTGCTGGCCACTTCTGATACAAGTCAGGATGCTATTGGCTTTCTTGGCCACCTGGGCACACTGCTGGCTCATATGCAGCCAGCTGTCAACCAATACCTCCAGGTTCTTTTCTGCCAGGCAGCTTCCCCAAGCCTTTAGCACTGCTTGGGGTTGTTGTGACCCAAGTGGAAGACCCAGCACTTAGCCTTGTTGAACCTCATACAATTGGCTTTGGCCCATTGATGCAGACTGTTGAGATCCCTCTGCAGACCCTTCCTAACCTAAAGCAGATCAACACTCCCACCCAGCTTAGTGTTGTCAGCAAACTTACTGAGGGTGTACTCAATCCCCTTGTCCAGATCATTTATCTATAAAGATATTAAACAAAACTGGCCCCAACACTGAGCCCTGGGGAACACCACTTGTGACTGGCCACCAACTGGATTTAACTCTGTTCACCACAACTCTTTGTGCCCAGACATCCAGACAGTTTTTCACCCAGAGAAGAGCACATCCATCCAAGCCATGAGCAGTCAGTTTCTCCAAGAGAATGCTGTGGGAAACAGTGTCAAAGGCTTTACTAAAGTCCAGAAAAATAAAGTCCACAGGCCTTCCCTCATTCACTAAGTGAGTGACCTTGTCATAGAAGGAGATCAGGTTTGTCAAGCAGGACCTGCCTTTCATAAACCCACGCTGACTGGGCCTGATCGCCTGGTTGTCCTGTACGTGTCATGTGATGGCACTATAGATGATCTGCTCCATAACCTTCTCTGGCATTGAGGTCAGACTGGCAGGCCTGTAGTTCCCTGGATCCTCCTTCCAGCCCTTCTTGTAGATGGGCATCACATTTGCTAACCTCCAGTCAACCAGGACCTCCCCAGTTAGCCAGGACTGCTTGTAAATGACAGAAAGTGGCTTGAGCACTTCAGCCAGCTCCCTCAGTACCCTTGGGTGGATTCCATCTAGCCCCGTAGACTTGCATGTGTCTAAGTGCTGTAGCAGGTTGTTAATCATTTCCCCTTGGATTATGGGGGCTTCGCTCTGCTCTCTGTCCCTGTCTTCCAGCTCAGGGGGCTGGGTACTCAGAGAACAACTGGTCTTATTATTAAAGACTGAGGCAAAGAAGGCATTAAGGACCTCTGCCTTTTCCTCATCCTTTGTCATTGTGTTTCTCCCCACATCCAATGAAGGATGGAGATTCTCCTTAGCCCTCCTTTTGTTGCTAATGTATTTATAGAAACATTTAGCTACCAAACACCATGGGAATCTAAAGGTGCAACCACCAGCAAGGTTGATCCCAACAGCATCCTGTTGAAAAACAAACAGCTAAGTGAATCCAGAAGAACTAACTGCTGCATGAAGCTTAGTCTGTGTCTGTGAGTATCACGGACAGTACCACGATATGAAATACAGCTGGGAGCCAGAGCTTGTAAAGACTACTACTGGATGTAAAATCCAGAAACTTGACATTAGTATAATATGCAAAAACATTTTAGGAAGAAACATATTCTATATATCTCATTTCTAAACCAGTTCTGATGAATACAGCTAAACACAGCTGCTAATAAAAGGGATTGCAAAATGTATTTATGTAAAGTTACACAGAGAAGTCTACACTGACTGTTACATCAAATTAAATATCAAGGTTTTTCCTAAGCTAATTCAGTGTTCAAGTCAGAAGCAGAAGAATCACCAATTTTAAGAAAAGGAGTTCAATTTTCATTAATGTTCCTATACCTGAGGTAAAAAAATATGTACTGCATGCAACTGCTCTGCAGGCTCCTGTAGCTGAATACCACATTATTACACTGTAGCATTTCTATGTAAATAGACAAGGTAGATGCTCTGTGCACTATGATCTAAAAATTAAGGCATGGTCCTAAGAAACACACAAAACAATTCCAGCTGTTTTAAGTAGGGATATACTAAGAGTTAAACTAATAATCACTGTACTTTATAAATGCAGTGTCTTACTGACTACAACACGATGACATTATACTGAAAGTCTAACTTTCTAGAAACTCATTTGTTTCTTTTAAATTACATGTTCTTGGATCCATCTGTGAAAACTGGGAGGTTAATTATGATAGTACATTGCATAATTCCACAGCTAAATGCTGAAGTGGTTCTACATAAATGCCACATGTTTGTCTTAGAAAAAATAAAAAGATTAATTAGGATGCCAAGCCCAAAACTTTGGAAAGTAATACTCTGAACACAATTAAATCATTATACTGTGTACTATGTAAATGGAAGTTTTAATTACTAGGTAAAATACTAGTCATGGCAAAAAAATAATAATACAAAATTTTAAAATATCTAAAAATTCTGGTGTGTGCCAGACTTTTACTGACATTGCTTATAAAAAGACACTATGCACAAGCCAGTCACAACAAAAGCCATTTAAACTTGTTACATGCTTTTGATGAAGGAACATTCTGTTAAGGATTTTCATTCTGTTTTTCTTCTTGCCTACATTATCTCCACCTATTTTAAAGTTACCCAATCACATCAGTAAAGGAAAAGCTCTAATAAACAAACTATAACTAGGAAGCAGAGTAGTAGTTTTTAAAGTGTACTGTACAGTGTAAGGTCCTTCAACAGCCCTAGTAGCCACTTCTCCATCTCTGAATCTGGGCTAGCATAGCCTTCCACTTTTAGCCCACTCCACTACGAAGCATCATCTCTTATAGCCGCCACTGTTCTTAAAAAAGTAAAGGGGTATTTTGGCCTGATCCATAGATCACCGATGGTAAAGAGAGCTATTCCATCAAACTCAATACACTATGCACCACATCCAGAATATTAGTTATTTTACTCACCACATATTCAAACACAAGTGTCAAGGTCTCCTTGGTGTGAATGATGTCATGAAGCAGCACAATGTTAGCATGTTTCAGTCCTTTCAAAAGAGAAGCTGAAAAGCAAAACATACATGTTATCTTAAAAAGCATCCAAATATTTTTTTTTTTCAGTGACTTGGATGTTTTTTTTGACATCTGAGTTTCATAATCTGACAACCAATAGTTGTACTTTAGTATCGTCTATGTCCATGAGTTCCAACATTCAGTGTGTTTGAAAATCATGCCTTCCCATTCAGTGCTATTTTCTACACCTTGTTGGTCAAACTCAAAAATGAGCTGTGGCTAGAGATGCTTTCCTTATGCAGCCTCCTCTAAGTGAATCTGTCACTCACATCTGAGCAACCAAGTTTGCTTCTACACCTAAAGATAATTTTTTGTCTCAGATAAAAGTCAAGCGTGTCTTTTCAAAACATTGTATTTCCTATCCAACAGAACAGAGCTGCTTTCTAAACAAACTGCAACATCTATCCTAAGAATAGTGTTTTAAGTAATAATTCTCCTTTCTCTTAAACATAACACAGGTTTGATGGAATCATTTGTATTTGTTCATGAGAATAAATACATGGTATTTTCTCACTATATTTTTTTTAAATGTCACTAGCTCATGTTTTCAGACTACTGATAAATAAAGATTTATTTAGTGAATTTCCAGATGATCTCCTTCACTAAATTTTTTTTTACACCATAATACATATTTAATGTTCATACCACATTACATATTTAATGTTCCACAAGACGTGGCATATTTTAGCAATATATGCTGACAAGCCATGTGTTGTTACTAATGTCATTCTGTTGTTGGTGCCTTGTCATCTCATGGATGTATCTGAGCAGGACTATCAGTCACCCCAGCAAAGTAAGTAACAGATGCAAAGACATGCAAATGAGTGGCCTATTTCTGTACTGAATAATGTGGAACTTTCTTCTGTCATCCTTCTTCTTTTCTCAAAGAAAATAATGAAACACTAAACATGTGCCTCACTCCACTACCGTGCAAAATGGAAGCTAGGGAGCTTCCACAACACTATTACCCCTTTCTGTCCTATTCAGGCTGTTCCACCAGGCTGAGGTAACTCCAAGGATCATCTGGCTTTGTGTTACTGTAAGTATGTATCATGTCTCACACTCGTCTTTAAGAGATGGATACAAACAACAGATAATCAGAACAACTGTTCTGAAAGGTACCTTCTACCAGAAATGAGAACTTATAACTAAAGGAACCCTAAGAAGAGTTCACCTATAGTAACTGAACTTTTACTAGCTCTTGCCAAATGACCATACATGCAGAGAGACTTGGAACATAAAAAGTGCCTCCTAGCAGAGCCTGTGTTGAACTGTAATAGTATTTATGACCTTTGTCAGCTTTTACTGTTCAGATCACCAGCTGAGGCCTTTAATTATTCTAGTTGGCCATTACTTAGTTGTTAAAATCTGTATATTGGTCATCAAAGCTTAAAAAGTACATTGAAAGCAGCTTATCTCAAGGTCTTTGCAAATACTGTCTTTCCTCTTCAGTTCTCTCCCTCTCTCTTATTTATCTTCTCTAATCCCAATTCTCCCCTTCTACAGCCTCAATATTCAATATCTGCCATATATTACAAGAACTATGAAACATCACCTGCAGGGTGAGATTTCTGTCTTCTCCATTAGTTCAAATGAAATACAGTAAATAATACAGCACAGAGAGCAAAATCACCCTAATTGCCCTAATTTTACACTGAGGAAATAAGAAGCGATTGCACTATCAATTTACATTGTAAGAAACCAAGTATGTATAACAGGTGAAAGCAAGAGAATTACCCTTTGTGTTGTTCTGTCAGGACTTTTACCAGTAAGACTGCCTGTCTTTATGAAAGCTTTTTTTTTTTTTTTTTCTTAAAAAAGGGGGAAAGAAGGAAATAAATTATAAAAATGAAAAAAAGTTGACTGAAATAGGAAAGCTGTTTCTTCCTCCACAGAGTACTTTAAAACCAAACTGAAATTTGAACTGATGGTGCTTGGTGTGAGTTTTTCCAGAAACATCCTCTTTCAGAACAAATGACGAATATACCTCCTCTTTCGGGCAACTTTGCTCAAAGGGGATAGAACTTTGGATGAACTCCACTAATTCAAAGACAAAACCCAGAAATTCACATACAAGGGAATGAAAAAGAGTCCAGGGAATCTATCAGCATTGGCCTGAGACAAGTCTGACTTCACCTTTGAAGTTGCCAATGCAGCTGCTACTGGAGCTCAGTGAGAAAGCCAGGTGCTGCTGTGCCCTGGAGTTACTTCTAGAACAAAATAATTCTCCTAGAGAATGCCATCTCCATCCAGTGATTATCACCCACAGATTTAACAGAGTTGTTTTCTTTTAAGACAAAAAGACTAAAATATTGTTGAAAAAGCATTGCAACATGTCACAAAAGTAGGATCTATGTACTAGTACTTACTGTATCCTTAGCATGTATTTTTAAAACCAAAATTATATAACGCTGCTTCAAAACTGCTAGCACTCTTTTTTTACCCTCAATATTGAATGTAAGATAAACAGATGGCAGCACTTTTAATCCATTTCCCCAAAGAGTTTTGAGGAGTAACAGCAGCAAATAATGCTAAAATGTTTTTTTAAAACACTTTGGACAAAATATCGTATGTGTTTGAACAGGCAGGTGCTTGTTCTGTCATCTGTGTTTGCACATTCTCTTACAGCAAATTTTAGCAGTAAAAAAAGGCAGAGGAATTGGTGACATACTTCAATAACTAACAAGATCCCAGATGATAATTTCTTTAACTTGTACAGAAGCCATGACCTGAGCCACTCAAAGTACCAACACTCAACACTTCTCCATCAAGGGCTAATAACCATATTTGCATACCTAAAGGAAACACATTCTGTTTGCTTGAATAACCATCACAGACTTCTCCTTCAACGAGGGGATGCTCTCATCTATTATGAGCTCCTGGCAAGCTGCCTTATTGCTTGTGTTGGTCAAGGAGGTTTTTACTGTTCCCAGATGAGCTGGGTTCTAAAGTACACTCACTCCATGAACAAGCTAAGCCAGATGGACTGCAGCCAACTCTTACCCAAAACCTGAGCAGCATCAGTAAGTCAGTGCCTTGATCCCTGCAGGGTTTACAATATGAGCTCAGGGGCCTGACACTTCATTAACAAAGCTTTGTGACTTTTAGATCAGCCTCGACTTACCTCTAGAATACTTGATGTGTTTTGATAAAGGCTATTCCAGCATGCCTATAAAGTAACATTTCACAGGTGAATGTCAAAATCAACAAAAGTAACTATTACTGTCCACTCCCAAGCCACATGCAAGAAGAATAACTTTTCACTAGCAGCACTAGCAAAGATGGTACTTTTGGACATGGCAAGTACATCAAGCTTGAACATTAATTATGGTCCTCAGATCATCCTGCCACAATTAATTCAGTCTTGCAAATCCTTCCTATTATCTTGTTCTCATTTTGTGAAAAATCACAAATCTCCATTGTGGCCCTAGACAGAAGAATCACCCATGATTTCCAAATTGTCTGATATTTCAATGATCTGGAAACTTTTTTCATCAGAACTGAAAAAAGTAGCAGAAGAACTCAACCTCATACTGCTCCTATTCACCATAACGTACAAATGCTGCTGATACTCTCTCAGATCTCCTACTATATGCAAAGGCTGTGATATTCCCATCGTTTTTCTAAAAAACATAGCTATGAAAATGCCTGCTTTGCAGGCTACAGTAGTTGAGGCATCCTCTGGGGCTACTATGCACCAGTGCTCACTGTTTCCCACGCTACTTTTCACATGCAGGGTTCACCCTTTCTCACTGCCACTGTAGGAGGACATCTCTTGTTGTGAGAGTATTACTCCTGAAGATGGCATGCCATGGCAGTTTGCACCCATCTAACGTTGTTAATGTAACTGTGCACTTTTGCTGCCCTGTTTAGTTCATGAGACACCAAAGCACACGATCTAGTCAGTAACACAAATTTATGAAAGCAAGTAATTTGTTGTGCTTCAGAGCCAAACAACGTATCTGTAAAAATCTGCAGCTTGTCACACTCTGCAGACACAATGGTGCTCTCTGACAGAGTGCCAACTTCCTTTCATAAACAGTTGGGTTCAGTCTCTTCTCTCTGAGCTCTCCCAGGAAGGCATCTTTAATGAGAAAACATCCATGGGGTTTTTTTCCCTCATCATGTTTTCTGAACATACTCAAATGCATCTTATTTTCTGCACAAACTACAGAAGTTCTGCTTTCCTTCCCAGCAACTTATGTTTCCATCTACACATCTTCTATAGCAATTTTTAAAAGATGGCCTTGGAGCACAATGTCCTTTATGCTTCTCATCCACTACCCACACACGAGGACTTTCTGTGTTCAAAATGGTACTTACAATTCTAGCACAGAGAGGAATTCAGAGCTCTGTTGGTTTTGCAGTAATAAATGAGCAGATATTTCCTCCTCAGAAATGCACTCCCCAAATCTACACTTTGCTATTTTTCAGTTCACCCATCTGAAATAATTTACTGTGAGCAAATAGCTTTGCTTTCCTACAACTCTAATATGACAAAATTCAATTCAGTGAAAACTATACATCCTAGGCAAGACCACACTGACCACAGACTTCCCATCTTCTCACCGCAGGATATATTCTGCAGAGCGATTATTATTTGTAAACCCAAGTAATTGAGTTTAGAGCTGCACACCTATAAATGCACAGAATTGGTCAGCTCCCACACTGATCTTAGCAGACACAATGCAATAAAGACATATAGGTCACTGTACAGCTTCAAAAGATTCCTAGGAGGAAGTTTCTTAAAAAATTTCAAAAGAATCCATGAGATACAGGAAGAACAGGAAAAGCATCAAAGCATTCCAATGGACTATTACATAGGCTTAGCTGAATTACCTTCTTTACAGCCATTTCCAACCTCAAGACAGACCCCTCTAGATTTAACAAATGGTCCTTAGTCTAGCTTTCATTAAGTCAAAAAAAAAGTCAAAAAAAAAGAGTCTGGCATTAAGGAAGCACACAGTGCCTCACATCCTTGCAAGAAAGGTTTTGCTAGCCCTTGGATTGTAGACTGCACGGATCACATTAGCTGCATTTACCTCCTCAGGCTGAAATTCAGGCTGACAAGAGTAGGTTGAACTTTTAATCAAGTACTGTTTTTTATTTGTTAAATTTCTACTTGCTACCCCTACTTGCAAGTCTAGTATGCATTAAAGAAGAAATACAGAAAAAGAGGGTGTGTAACAACACATAGGCACCTTCAGAGGTTCTTCTTGCTACAGCTGTAGTCGGTTAAGCAAAAAGCAAGCCACAAACCTGCTGAAACCTCTCCGCCTTTTGAGCTGGAATAAAGCATTGGAAGGACTGATCAAATAAGCTCCAAAAAGCACTGCACTATATTATTCTAACAGATATACAGAAGACTGCTGCCATACAAAATTAATTTCTCTTTCATTATGTTCTAGATATAAAATTACACATTGTGTATTGTTCCCAATGTTCTTCAGACACGGGTACAGACAGAGGTTAAAAACAATGAGACATCATCCTATTAAAACCAGACTCTCATGGAAAAAGACTGTAACATGCTACTCATATCTTGTACAGCCAGTCATATCGCCTTCACTGTCTATTTCAGTATTCAAGAAGAAGAAACTGTGTAAAACAAAAATATGTCAGCATGTACAGAAAACAACCCTATGATGCAGATAGCATGTGAAAGCAAGAGTCTTCGTACTACTCTTGCATGCACACACAGCATGACTGGGACTAATAGCACAATCTACTAATAAAACTGTCACTGGTTGTTATAAGTCTTGATATCTTGTTGAATTTCAGACCGTTTTCTTATAAATATTTATCTACCTTAGGATAAGAAGTTGGAAGTTTTGGAAGTTTTCAGTCTAAACAGTTCCTCCCATCTTCCAAAAAACAGGCTTTATTAACAACTTCTGTAACCCACTGAGTAACTTTCCCCTTGAAAAAAATCCACCTCTAAACCCCATGTTTTGGAGTACAGACTCAAAATCTGGAAATACAGGGGCCTTTAAAATAGGAATACACATTTTGCCATCTACATGAAAATCCTCTAAATTTGGTCATGTTAAAAGCTTTTGAAATCACCTCTTTGAGTCAGACTGAGCATCAGCAGTGTGAAAGGAAGGAGGAATACAGAAAAGGAAAGACGGCACAAGGGGCTGTGATTCATAGTGAAAGCTAGGATGGCTGGGTAAGGAGAAGGAAAAGCCAGAGGACAACCAAACAGCCTTCACAGGTGGAAAAATGCAGGAAGTGGAAAGTGACAGTGTGTAGAAAAGACAGAAATTGGACAGGATGGAGAGCATGGGGTGGGCAAACACTCATGCTTGGGGTGAAATAGACAAGAGCCTACAGACACCAGCACATATTCTCCACTGACATCTGTAGCAGAACCCAAGATTCCCATAGATTGCCAATACACTGCTTTCAGTAGGACTCAATGAAAATGCCTGGCAGTTTTCCTCACTCTCCTCCAAATCCAGTCTACAGACAGAAGCAACCTGTGACAGCTACCAGCTAGCATTTCAGTTTAAGCAAACATCCACTTGCAAACATGATGCAATGTTGGAGTGCAGATGCAACACTGGAAAATGGAGTATGGATTTCCACTTCCTTTTTCAAACACTTAGAAAATTACATAAACAGAACTCGAAATTAAATAAAAGGATACCATGCCAAGTGCTCAAAGCAAAGACAGGCTACAACTATAGGGGCTTCCGCAACGCTAACTTAGCTTCTCTAAGATAGACATTCCTGAAGTCACTACCATGAGATAAGCCAGGGTATGAGCTTTCAGTGCACAGCTGCTTCATATCTATCATGTATTTATCTTGCACTTTGACAGCCTGTAAATTCACAGCTTAATTTATCCTGCAGTGAGCAACTTGTGTGCTTGTACCCATTAACTGTTCCCGGCTCTCTTTTTTTTTTTTTTTTTACAGATGGAAGTGGTTGCTTAAATTTTATTTTTATACAGGCCCAGGCATAAACTTGATCCAACTTCACTGTCCAGCTTCAGTGGAAGGACCTTGCCCATCCATCAAAAAAGCTGAAAAGTCCATCTGGATCAAGTGAGAAGAAAATCAATCTGATCTTTACCCTTACCTCTATCATTGCTGAGCATCACATTAAGTCACTCAAGATGATATCATCACCATATTCCTCATTTTCTGGAGATTTCAGCTTCTCATCTTCAATCATGCTTATCAGAACCACAGAGTGTACACAATTATCACAAAATCCCAGGCAACACTGTACACTGATACTATCCAATGCTACGCAAGTACTTGAAAGTCATGTCAAAATCATCAATTAGAAGAACTCTCAGCAAGTGGGGTGCTGAAAAGATGAACAAATATTTAAGTAGTCAGAGTATAGTGACGAACATTCAAGAAAAAAAAACTCAAAACCATCTGTGTTTTAATAATGCACAGTAGGTGCATATAACTAGAGCCACACATCATGAACACAGAATTAAATTAATCATTCATCATCCGACACAGGCACAGATCACACAGCAAGAGTGAACATGGTGCTGTTGTGTAATTAAGGAATGAATAGTACAAGTAGAGGGACCAAATTAAGTTTTCACAGGTAAACTTAATTCTGACTACTTCTGAATGATTGACTTGGCAACTGTAATAAAGATCCTCTGCTCTAAACAGTATAATTGCAATATTAGTATTACAATGTCTAAACAAGGGACTAAATAACTGAGTACCAGTACTGAAGCTCATGCCTTGCTGAAGTCACTGTTAGTTTTTTCACTCACTTTTCACAATGCATCAATGTGACGAGAAAGCACTTAACTCTGTGTATCTACAATTCATAATTTTTTGTACGTAGAAGACAGAGAGGCATCCTAGGATATTGCATTAACATGAAACCCAGTTGCCTACCAGCATGCTTTAACCACTGCTTACAAATGAGAAATTCTACAGAAAAGCTGTTTTTTAAAAAAAAATTACTTTTGCTATATTTCTCAGTGGGCCATTTCCTCCAGCAAAAACACTGCATGAAAAGCAGATTTGTCAGCATACACTTTAGGCTGCAGAAAAAAAAAGGCTTGTGGCATATGCCTTGTTATTTCTCAGAGGGAGTGAGACAGGAGCCTTTAAAGCATGTCAGTTTTTTTCTTCTTGGTGGGTGAGGCTCAACATGCCTCTTCGCCCACAGCTAGAAAATAATGCTGGAATGAATGTCGCATCACTTTGTCTCTTGTAGAGTGATTTAGAGATTTAAAAAAGGCAGTCTCAGTAGAAAGCTAGCAAATATTTATTTTTACAAATATTTTAGTAAATAAAATCAATCACGGTGAAAATCATACAATGGTATATGTTGGAAGGGACTTTAAAGATCATCTAGTTCCAACCCCCCTGCCATGGTAGGGACACCACCCACTAGACCAGGTTGCTCAAAGCCTCATCCAACCTGGCCTTAAACACCTCCGGGGAGGGGGCATCCACAACTTCCTTGGGCAACCTGTTCCAGTGTCTGACCTCCCTCACAGTGAAGAACTTCTTCCTAATATCTAATCTAAACCTACCCTCTTTCAGTTTAAACCCATTTCCCCTTGTTTTGTCATTAACTGCCCTTATGAAAAGTCCTTCCCCAGCTTTCTTGTAGGCCCCCTTCGGGTATTGGAAGGCTGCTATAAGATCTCCCTGGAGCCTTCTCTTTTGCAGGCTGAACAGCCCCAACTCTTTCAGCCTGTCTTCATAGGAGAGGTGCCCCAGTGCTTGGATCAGCCTCATGGCCTCCTCTGGACTTGTTCTAACAGGTCCATGTCTTTCTTGTGTTGGGGGGTCCCGAACTGGACACAGTACTCCAGGTGGGGCCTTATAAGCGCCGAGTAGAGGGGGAGAATCACCTCCCTCAACCTGATGGCCACACGCTTATCTTGATGCAGCCCAGGATACGGTTGTCCTTTTGGGCTGCAAGCGCACATTGCCGGCTCATATTGAGCTTCTTGTCCACCACCACCCCCAAGTCCTTCTCTTCAGAGCTGGTGGCAATCCATTCTGTAACTGAAGAGAATGACATGGTAGGAACAACAGGAAATAATCTTATTCTGGCTAGATCTCTTTGATGCCTATTATAAGATTTATATTAAATTTTGCTTTCCCATCCAAGAACATGCTAAGCACGCAAAGTACAAAATTGCAAGATTCCCTCAAGTAACTTGTAAACTAATTTCCAACACACACACACACAAAAAAAAAAAAAAGCAATAAAGGGATGAAGAAAGCTGGCAGACGCTACAGAAGCAAACCCCAGTGAGAATTCAAGTGAAGGTTAATTTTTTTTTCCAAACTAATCAGATGAAAGAGATTGCATCAGAAACTGCTAGCGATGCTGTACCAGCAACAGCAAAGCACTTTGGTGCCAACACTGCCAGTCATCCACTTTGCAATCACATCATCTCAAAATATGGTTTAAGTATTCTTTTTACATCTAAAGGCCCTATCAGCTCACAAGGAACAGATATGTTGTCCTCCTCCTGCCTTTGCTCTGTGGTCTCTGGGTATTGTCTCGGTTCTCACCCTGTCATTTAATAGTCATTTACACTTGCAGCACTCATTAACAATGTTAACTGAATTTAAGGTGCAAGCAACTGAGAGGAAACAGAAAACCATACAGATCCACAGGATTTTTGCTTTATTAATCCTATAATGCAACTCAATCTGAATCTGGATGACTGCAAACTTTACAAATTTACCTATAAATGACAGTGAAGATCTGTATTACTATGGCACTGTCTAGAGCAGCATGTGCTTATTTAAACCTTGTGGACATTGTTCAACTTTGAAATTTGCATTTTAAGGGACAAACATTTTCCTTTAAGCAGAAGATGGCAAGCACTCTATCTTTCTTTAAAAAGCAGCTGGTCCTCAGAGAATGCAGGAGAGGTGCTAGAACAGAAAAGATGGGCTGAAGGAATGTCTCGTCTTCACAGAGTTGACAGCCACAGCTGATAGTGACAGGGTGATGCTAAAGGTGACGCTAAAGCGATGCTTAGAAGAGACCTAGTTGAGGTAAGCTAGTAATTTCTATCCTCCTACTTCAGCTAAAAACATCCCCATAATTTTCAAGTATAGATTCACAATTACCTGTGTAGACATATGACACTGATGGAACTATGGATCTAAATCCATACTGGAAGGCATCCTGAGCAACAACATAATTAAAACACACCCAAGAAATGTGAGAAAATACATTAAAGGGATCTGCTGGCATAACCCATCAACACCACAGGTGGTAAGAATTTATTATTTTTTTTAAAGGCCAACTCAACAGCCAACAGTTTGTCTACTACATAAAGATACAAAACTTCACTTCCCAACCCCCTTCAAAATATACTCAGTTCTTCCATCCTGTTGTGTCATGCATCAATTATAATTACAGCAATTTGCTGTTTGCTTCTCTAGATAAAATTCTTTTTAGAAAATCATAGTAATTAACAGTCACAGCAGCAAAATTTATAGCACTGCCTCTTAAAGTACCAGTTGCTGTAAGATGACAGTATTGCCTTGCCAAATTTTAAACAAACGTCTTTATCTTTTACAGTTTGTGCCTAACGGTACTTGATCCAGTCAAAACAGGTCAGCCGTTTCCAAGAGAGGACAAATATGCTCTTTAATGTTGGTGGCCTTTTCTTCAAACAGTTCTCAGATCTCATGCATTGAAAGGTAGCCTTCAAAAGTTACACTTCAGGTCAAGGACATGCTTTTTCTTGTTTCTGTGAAAATCTGTCCAATTTGTCAAAGTTTACATCTAGTCAGTGAAAAATTGTACTTTAAAGCTGCACTTCAGCAGCTAAAATCTCCCAGAGAATCCATTGTCCCTGAGGATGCTTAAACATTCAGATATTTGGCAGAAGCAGAAGAAGTCTGAGCCAAGAAGTCTGGAATCCAACATCAGTTATAGATGGGGGAGTGGCAGCAGCAAAACTCTTCTAACTTTCCCCAAAATCACAATCCCAAACCTGTTCTTGACTGGACACATCTCCGAGTCCCTTGCTCCATTTCTTCTCTCCACTCTCTTCAACCCACGAATGCCAAAGAGTGGGAAACACTAGCTTTGTCCAAGTAGACTCCCCATCTCCAACCCACAGGCTAATGGCTGAGGCCAGATGAAGTCACCAACCCTTCCCACCTTCCTGTTACTGCTTTCTACACTTTGTCCTGCTTTGAATTGCCTCTGTAATTTGCATTCTTCCAGACCTGCTGTTGTAGTGGTAATCTGCTTCCCAAGATCCTCACACCGACATCTATTCTTAACCACCAGCTTTTGGCTTCTTTCCTAGTTCTCCTCTCTACCAATGCCCAGGCATCGATACTGCTAAGTGTTTCAGTGGGGCAGTCATCTTCTTCCAGACTGTCCAAGAACAGTAGAAAAGGGAGAAAGGAGACCAGAGGGAAAACAGGGGGGAAAAGGGAACATGTATAATGCATACAGAGAAAAAAAACACAACAACAACAAAAAAAAACCCCCAAGATACCACCACTAAACTCAAAGCGGGG
>NW_010308454.1:0-15401 GCF_000700745.2 Antrostomus carolinensis
AACCATTCTATGATTCTATGATCTCTGCTCTTGCTGAGTCAGCAGAGAGCAAGCAGCTCCCTCCCAGTGTCTGCTGAGGGAACGGTCTGTTTAAAATGGTCTGTTTAAGCTCAGAGTAGTGGTTTTCAGAGTATCTCCAAATGGAAGCAAGCTGCTGAGTTTGTTGCTCTAGATTAGCCTGAAATGTCCACAGTAATATCCTGAACCTGGCATCAACTGCTGGCATCAACACTCGGATTCCCTCTGGAATGACATATTGTCAGCTGTGATCAAGACATGAGATCTTGGTCTGTCACCCTGGACTGAAACTGTCTAAATCAGTAGCTTGGAGCTGCCCATGAAAGTCTTCCAATAATGAAATAGAGTGGGAGAAGAGAGTGTCTCTTTGGAACGGCTGGAAAATGGACCAAGTGAGACTTGCCTCTCTAAGCAAAGCAGTGGCAGACCAGTTCCACAAGACACTGTGGGGCATCATGCTAAACATGCTGGTGATGAGCACGCGTGAGATCTGCCAGACCCAGCCCTAACAAAGCTGCTGTTTGGATCATTTTGTTAGCTTGGTTGGAGTATTCTCTTTGAATCAGCAGCGATGTGTTCTCTGCCATCCTGGATACATGCCAGGAAAGTCCTAAACCTTTCTTGCTAGCATCTGTATGTAATATAAAGGGTCATTTATAATCTCCATAAGCCGTGATGGGGCCTTTCATCGCTTTGTCTGAAGCCTGCTTGCATTCTGGAGACTGTTCTTGTGGACTTTTGGCTTGTGAAGAGAAATCTGGGGCTGGTTTTGTCTGTTTCTCTGTTGTAGTTACTGTGCTGTTGTGTCTGCAGTGAGTCCCGAGCTATATGTCCTAATGCCTCTTAGATCAGCTGTGTTCCTGTCTGTCTGCCTCCCCTGCCTCTATGCCACAGTGAAAACAAAACACTTAAAAGCTGCATTTCTAGCAAAACTATGCTATTAATGGGAAACCCCAAGTGTGATGTTTTGCAAATGGGAATGTACCTTTCACTCCTGGGTGGGTACCTTTGTAACCAAACTCTTTCCTCTGTTAGTAAAGAGAGAAGTTAAAGAAATCTGCATTCGTGTTGGATTATCTGAGTGTCTTTGGTGGTTTTTGTTTGGGGTTTTTTTGGTGGTTTTTCCTTCATGATTCAAAACCCGCCTGGACGCCTTCCTGTGTGATCTCATTTAGGTTCCTGCTCTGGCAGGGGGATTGGACTGGATGATCTTTTGAGGTCCCTTCCAGTCCCTAATATTCTGTGATTCTGTGATCCACGCTGGTGGTTCTGCTTTAGGGAAGACTCTGTGAGTGCTGAGGTGACAAGTGTTGTGGTACTTGATCACTGTCACTGCTCTCTGGGTGCTCCTGCTGAGGAAGGTGGAATGTTGTCCCTAGATCTGAGCCAAGGATCAGTTATTTTGCCACGGGCTCTGGGTCCTGTTCAGCCTGGCAAACCCAGGTGATGGCTTCAGGTAAGGAAAGCAATAAATGGAGAGCCCTGGGGAAGCTTCTCACTTCCTGTAATGATTGCTTCCTTTTGTAACAGGTCCCTGAGCAGTTCATCCGAAGAAATGACCCTGGGCAAGTGTTGGGTTTCTTCCTCTGCAATGTGCAGGCTCCTGTCCTGCGCAGCGTGGTGTGGGAGCAGCCGTCACCTCCAACCACTGCCTAAGGCTCTGTCACTAGATCACGAGGTCTGTCCGGCACATCTCACTACCAAGCAAGGCTTTTCCAAGGCAGAATTGACAACTTGACTGCCAGATTCCTTGGATATGCAAAGGGTTACGTGTACCTGAACAGCTTATTCAAAGGACCAGGTAGAGCAAAGGTGTGAGAGACCTATTCAGACAGCAGCAGTTTTGGACTAGTCTGAAAAGAGAATCTGTGTGGGTGCTGGCAGCACCCACTGGATGCGAGCCCTAGCAAAGCTGGCTTGGTAGGTAGCTTAAAGTAATCAACTTTTCTTACAGCTTTTGACATAGGCAGTCTGCACAGTGCAGCCTGTTCAGCTCCAGATCCACAAATGTACTGCTAGACTCCCAAACTGGTTAAAAATAATCCTTGAAGGAGCAAGATGCCATTAAGTCTGGGTCTGTGCAAGGGAAAGCTAAAGAGAATAAGGGTTACAGTTGCAGTTTGGAGCTGCCATTGTACATTAACCAGAACAGATAAGCTGCCAGGTTCCCTCTGGTGATTGCAGAGTATGCCTCCAATGCCTGCCTTTCTTCTCTGCGTTGTGCTGGGGTGGTATTCGTCTTTGTTCACCTTCCCACCTCATTTGCCTTCAGTAATATCAAACTCTCTAGTTTCAGCATCAGGTATGGAGTGTTTTGCTCAGACTGCAGTAATTTTTTTTTTATTTTATAAAACTTTATTTTTAAATCTGGCACAGAAGTGCTTTGTTTGTAACCAAGAAAGTGTGACAGGTTGACCCAGAAGCCCAACCAAAATCACTATTGGAGTGAAATAATCAGTGTAGGCTCATCCAGCTCCACACCATGGAAACAGTACTTCTTCCCAGATTGAGTCTGTGATGGGAGAAGGCCAGAGGGACACATACACAAGCTACGTAACAGTTCAAGTATAGCATGTGTAAATAAATATTTGATTTATTTGGATATCGTTGACAAGCCAGAAAAATAGTCTTAACATGAGGGGAGGCACTCAAGTCCTCAATAATTACGCTCTGTTTTAAAATGTTCAGTAAGTTTATTCTGAATTTGTTAGTATTGATGTCCCTTCATGTTCTGCTACATGTTGCTACTGTGCATACTACTGCTTTGTTCCTCTCCTGTGCTGGGGCTGATTCCTTTCCTTGTTGTGTGCTAATCAGAAGGTTTTTCTTTCTAATTTTAGGACATATGCTTCTGCCATTACCCTGTCAGTTTCTGTATATGTGCAGTTTGTTCTGCCTGATGTGAAATGCTTTTGCCCTGAGGCTTGTGCAGAATTGTTGTATTGTCCCTCTGACAGCTGTAAGCACAGTGCTAAAATCAGGCTCAAGGTAAATCACGCAGAGCTGTGGTTTCTCCAGCTCCTCTCCTACTCAGCCTTTCTCCTGGCAGCTTTTCCTTCCGTGCTTAACTGTCTGTTCTCATGGCATAAGGAGACCTTAACCAGCAATACCCGTCTGAACAAACCCCGTGACTAAGGCTTGGAGAGACAAAATGAACAATTGCATCATGTGTGCGTGTGAAACTAAAAAGAAACCTTTACTTTGAATTATCACATTTCCATTCTTTAGCTCCCGTCTTTGTTTCTTCTGGTTTTGCTCCCTAAACTTTGTACAGAAGTTGTGTTGAGCCTGTTAAAGCATCTGCTGACGTGACGTGATCTGGAGCTTCATTGATCTTTCCCCACGCTCTGTTTTACCCTTTGGTTCTATGATGTTGATGTTGGGAGAGGCGTTTGGGTGCTACCGTGTCTGATCCCTATACACACACCACAGCCTCAATAAATCTGAGAGAAGTGGTGCTCCAAGATCTCTCACCCTGGGGTGCACCTAGGATGTGACTGTGGTTCACACTTCCTGATGAGGAATCTCAAGCAGGTTTATGGTGAGCAAGAGGATGATGCGAGGGCTGAAGCAGCTCTGCTGTGAGGACAGGCTGAGAGAGTTGGGGCTGTTCAGCCTGGAGAAGAGAAGGCTCTGGGGAGACCTTCTAGTGGCCTTCCAGTACCTGAAGGGGCTACAAGAAAGCTGGGGAGGGACTTTTGACAAGGGCAGGGAGTGATAGAACAAGGTGAAATGGCTTTAAACTGGCAGAGGGCAGGTTTAGATTAGATATTAGGAAGAAATTGTTTGCTGTGAGGGTGGTCAGACACTGGCCCAATTTGGCCAGAGAAGCTGTGGCTGCTCCTCCCTGGAAGTGTTGAAGGCCAGGTTGGATGAGGCTTTGAGCAACCTGGTCTAGTGGAAGGTGTCCCTGCTGATGGCAGGGGGATTGGAACTGGATGAGCTTTACCTCCCACCCCAACCCAGCCTGTGGTTCTGTAAGAGCAGTGTCTGCAGGGAAAGCTGCATGGCTCTGCCTTGATGCAGCTGAGGGCTCGATGGCACCAGGTGACAAAGCCACCCTCTCTTTGGGTGCCCCAGCTCACCCGTCTGGCCGTAGCCAAAGGTTCGGTGAGCAGCCTGCTGGCTCCAGCTCGCCCATTGTGGTCTGCAGGGCTGGGCTCAGCCACTGGCATGTGTAGCTCCTATTCATGGAAATGAGAGTTATCCAGAGAGCCTCCTGCAGAGATAGGAGGGCAATCCAAAAAGGAAACAAACTGCAACAAATGCTGTAAATGGTAAATAACTGGAAAAATTAAAGTGCCGGGGGAAGGGTGGGTTAGGGAAGGTGGAGGGGATGGGCAGGTGCCTGTTCCGACTGTGCAAGCAGTTTGGGTTTGGTATGCAAGGTTGGGGAGGCACTCTGATACTTGGAGAAGAGATCAGCTGTACTAGGGACTCCTGCTTTAAGATGGATGAGGAGCCAGGACTCTTCTGCATGTGCAAGGAACGCTTACACAAGCACTTTATGTGTTTTAGAGTACAAACTGGTGTCCTCACCTCCTGTTAGAGACCCCAGTTCTGATCCCCAGTCAGTAGGAAACTGACTCTCAAACCTGTTAACTGAGCTGAGGTATAAAAGCAAAAATGTGAACCAGGATTTGGCAAATATGAATGATGCTTGCAAGGGGAAAATGAAAGTATCCTTTCTTTCTTTCTTCCCCTCAAGCATGACACTGGACCCTAAACCCATATTTTTTCAGTGAAGGTGGAAAAGGGTCCATGGGTCCCCATTCCTAGGGCTGACGCTGCAGTTCCTGCCTCCTCCTATGCTTTATGGTGAGGAGGTCTCTCACTCTTGTTTTCTTATAAGACAGCATAAGACTTTAGTCCCTCCCTCCCCTGCATTTTCTCTTGCCTGTTTTTAGACTGTAACCTCACCAGGACAGCAATATGACTTGTTCAGCACTTCAGCTTATTTGAGTGAGCAATAAGGTGGACAATGAGCTCCACCACACCAAACAGCAGAATTGTCCAACTCAGGTGTTGTTCAGAATGGTAGGAGGCTGGGGAACGATACTATAATGAGCAGGATGAAATTAAGACCAGTACAATGGGAACTGACTATCAGGAGATTTGGAACACTTTTTTTCCCTTTCTCCCTCTCTCTCTCTCTCTTTTTTTTTTTTTTTTCCCAAAGTCCTATTGTTTCTGATAACTAACAGAACTAAATTATGTACTATAAAACTGGGGTCTCTGAGGACCAAGCAAGAGGCGTTACTGGGTCTCTCGTGGTTCAGGTTGGCAGAAACAAGGAATCTTTCTGCAGCTATTGGGAGGAGAGGGTGGGGTGAGAAATGAAGGCTGCAAGTTAGGCTGGCTCTGGCTGGCAGAAGAAACAACCCCACTCCCAGATATTGTGTCTGTTTTGACTGCAGGCTGATATGTGTTGGTTCAGCTTGCTGTCTCACTGGGGCTAACGGTGTCCTTTCTCTCTGCAGGCATTGGTGTCACTACACGGTTACACGGACGGTTTCCTGCCAAGTGCAGAATGGGTCAGAAACGGTTATCCAGCGAGTTTATCAGAGCTGCCGGTGGCCAGGACCTTGTGCCAACCTAGTGAGGTAAAAATCTTCATGTCTCACGTTGCCCAAGTTTTCCTGCACTTCTAATGGAATTGATTAGCTGTTAAGGACTGCACAGAGGGTTGAGATCAGGGGGTCAGATGCTGATATCCTGCTTCATGGTGGTATAACTAGAGAATGCCACTGGCATTAGCTGCAGAGTAACCACACGTGAAGGTAAGTGTAGCGTTAGGGACAAGCTGTGTGAAACAGTTTAGCTTGAGTTGCAATACCAGTCTGTACATCACACAGGATGCTGCTGCTAGTCAGTCATGAAGCTAAATAAACATCAAGTCCAACACTGAGCAGTGTGAGAGAACAGGATTAGTGGGGATGCTGGACCAATGGCACTGCGTGGCTTGTTGGCATTGAGTCCTCATACCTGGGTCTTTAAGGGTAATGTTGATTGTGTACACTGGAAAGCTTTGATCAAATTCCCTGCAGCTGGTGGTGGACAAAGGTAATGTGCCCTGTACCTTTCAGAGTGGAATTTCCTCACAGCACCTCTTACTCCTGCATCTCAGTATCCTTTAGAGACATCCATGAAAGCACAGTCCCGTTTCCCCATATAAGAAACAAAGCTTAGAGACAGTGACTTGTCAAAAACTTGTCCCAAGTCTGCTATGAGCCAGCTCTGCCTTTCAATCACTTACATCCTTGGGACCCACTGACATTTAAGAAAAAAAACGACGTGTGAAATAGCTATCCCCAGCTGCCACCTTTCAGTACACAAACTGTCTTTGTATTGTTGAGCTTTGCCTTCTCTGAAGGATGTTCTCAGGGCAGAATAGTGTTACCCACCCATCTGGGAATTGGTGCAAAAAAGCCATCCTGCTTTAAACTCACACCTAGCTTCTGTAACAATTTCCCACATAGACAAACCCATAATTTAGCTCACAAAGCTGAGTCATTTTATTGCTACTGTTACCGGTTCAGCCACAGCACACTGACAGCTCCTCTTGATAACCTAGCCAGAATGTGGTTGAACTACCCACTTAAATACCCAGAGATTCACCTTTCCAATCTGTTCTTGTGACTCTTCATCTGGAATTCACGTTTTCCATGTGGCAGTTACCACAGTTGGTTCTCCAGTTTCTACTTGGCCACTGGTCAGTCTACGTTTTTTTTTTCACTTGTAATATATCTGCTTTGGTGTCTCTTTGGTCTTGTTTTATGCAAGGCTGTGGTTGAAACACTTAATATTTTATGCTGTCATGGCCAAACTTCTGTTGAAGCTTTTTAATTTCCCAGACTTTTAACACACATAATTGTCATTAGAAGCTTGTGAGCTTTCACCTTGTCTCCTAAACTTGCCAAAATTCTTGCTTATTTTTCCTTGTTCGCATAACTGTAGTTTCATAAGTACCAAACAATTGATCGTGTTACCAGTAAAAATCCTTTTTGTGGGCTCCTGCACTTACTCATATACATTGATTCTTACATTGTTAACCCAGAGAGTTTAGGAGAAGCGTGTGGTGTTGTGACATTGCTATTCATGGAACGTTTTCAGTTTCAAATGTAGTTTGGTTCATTTGCCTGACGAGTCCAATTGTTTGGACTCGATGCAGAATGGCGGCAGACTTCTCAATTTTTCTTTCCATGTGGAAATATGGAAAGAAACTGGAGTTATTGGTATTTAAGATCTCAGCTGGTGAAAGCTCAGCTGATGGGAGCTGTGTTTCTGGAAAATTATCAGCATGAAGAAACCTACCAGAAGAGACGTGAGGACACTAATGCTCTGTTCCCTTTTGCAAGTGGGAGGAAATGCAAGCAAAGCGAATGGCACCCTTTCCAAGGGAATGACTACACTGTCTGTCCTCTAATCGTGCATTGTGTGATATTCTTGCATGATGTGAAGAAAGACCCTGGACCTCTCTTTCCCAGGGACCTCCAGAAAGCTGCTGACAAATGCAGCCCACTCAGTTATCAAAAAAAAAGGTAAAGCAGGAGTGGCAGGTGCCAGTTCCTGATCATTTCCTGCCCTGCCACTGTAGGAAAGGGAGAGCCCCAAGAACAAGTAGGAATGAAGTCGCAGCCACTGAGGTCTTGAGAGTTGAGTGAGTTGTTGGATAAGTTATTCCCATCCCAGACATCTTTTATAAATGGTTGCTTGTTTTTCACAGTGCATCTGACTTCTGAGAACAGAATGAAAAACAGCCCCTAAAAATTATGGATCTTGTGGTGTGGTAACATTTGGTAACCCTGAGTCATGCTGTATAGTTGAGGTCTTATTTCCTGGGCCTGTGTGACAGCCTATCGATGTGTGAATAACTGCCTTTCTCTTGTCTCAGTCAACCTGAAGGGTTTTTTATTTTATTAGCAACCTCATTCCCCTCCTCTTTCACCAAAATGAATATTATCTCTTTAGGAAACACCAGTCTCTCTCCTAATTGAGCTGAATCCCATCTCCTGTTTTCGGATGAAAACTCCCAAGGATAGCAAAGAGAAAAACAGTCCCCAAAGTCAGTCAGAGGGCAGTTGAGTCCCTCTTCTGTTCATCACTTCACTTGCTACTGCAGTTCCCTGCAAGTTATACTTGTTTTCCTTATTTTTTCTGCTAAGAAACTGGTTTTGAAGGGACTTGTAAACTTATACCAGCCACCATGCTGCACAACTTCCTTCTACAGGGTTCTGAAAAATTCATACAGAAGATGAACAGAGCAGAAAACTCAACTCAGGGCCCTACTTTTTGTTTCTTCTCCCCCCACTCCTTCCCCTAACTAGCGATTTGAGAGTCATTCTGTATGTACTTTTTCAAAACAAACCAAAACCCAACCCAAACCCCAAAAGCTACCTTAGCATGTCTGAAAGCTTTGGGTGACACTGCTCTTTGCCTGGGAGCTGTCCTGGTTTTCTTGGGAATCTGTTTTTTTTTCTTGTGATGAGCATGCTGTCTGTGGTGCAGGGTGAAGACAATCGCCCTGTGGTTAGGGTAGATCTTACTGCTTTTGTGTTTCAAACTAACTTCTCCCAAAAAGAGAATGATGAATGTGGCGTGACAGAACTTGAGCCCATGGGATTGCTGCTTTACCACCACGACTCTCACTAACGGCAAAGGACACCTCTACCCATGTTACATCTAGAGCTGCTACTGCAGGATTGAAGTCCAGAAATGCTGCAAGCCCTGATACCTTGCAAGGTCAAGTGATTCATCTCTCAGCAGGATGTCATAAGTCAGGATATCTTCAGTAGATACCTTCAACAGGGAAAAGCAGTGTGACGAGTATCAAATCTGATAGTGTCCTGTCCCAACACTTTGCAGAACACAGGAGAAGGTTTACACTAGCTTCGTGGAAGGGGAAGCAAAGAATCTGTTGTGTCACTGTTTTCTGGAAATCAAGCTTCTGGGGATGTCAGGCTTACTCCAGGTCTGGCAGTGGCTAGAAATGTTCATGCTCTGAACAGTCACAGGGATATAGAGGTAATATAAATATATCTGCTTTCCTTTTGCCAAAAAGACAAACTTAAAGATCTTCTGGCCTTCTCCTATTCTTCTCTAGTGAGAATACTGGTGCCTGAGCTTGGAGCTGAGGCACAGCCAGATTCATACGGTGTTACGCGTGACTGTAAGCAATTCAAAATGTCAGTAAGCCATTGGCATTATTTTGGCTTTATAGTATTTCTCCCAGCTACAACTTGAAGCAAACTGTTTTCATCTCCTTGTTTACAGGGAGTCAACCATATCTGGGAGAGCTTTCATTCTGCCAGCACCCTTTATCGGGCTGCTCACTAGCAAAAAGGACGCTAGCCAAAAAAAAGGCATCTCTCAACCTTGTGGTGACAGTTGAGAGGGGCTCTCTGCTAGAGAGACTCTGCTTACAAGCAGACGTTAGTGTGGCCAGACAAGGATTTAATCCATTTCCTGTCTCCCATTCATTCGTGTTCTCTTTCTTTCCCTTATTGCACAAACTGCAGCGTAGGGTCAAGCCTTTGACAGAGGAGTATCTGTGAGATTCCCAGCCTAGCAGCTTCAGTTGTGTGATGTCCTTGCTGTCTGTTCACTTGCTCTTGGGAAGCTGGCAGCTGCACTTCTTTTGGAGAAGTGTCGTCATCTTGGCTGGGATGAGCTGCTCTGTTCTTGCCCTCCACCCCAGACTCTATTTAGCTTGGGTGCTGAGTTACTTTGGAGCAGTCTTGGCTGGAGACTTTCCCTCAGCAGATCTATTCTTGAACTCTCTCCATTTGTGTAGTGAAGGCTTCGGCTTCTGCACACCATAGGATATGTATTTGCTTTGTCACGCTACGAAGTGAACGGGCAACTCTCCAGCAGTCTGGCTGAAGCTCCTAGAGTACTTATAAAAATTGCATGCCATTTATCTGTCTGAAGGAAGGGATAAAGCCTCTAGCTTGGTGTTTCAATGGCAACCTAATCCCTGGGTCTCTGCTGCCTGGATCGTTGCACTAAGCTCCCAGTAAATCGAGGCCTCTGAATTGTAACCCCTTCTCCTGAGCAGTCATTTTTCTGCAAACTGAAGGCTAATGCACAATCCTATCGTGCTTGGGATGCTGAGCTCTGAGGCTCACAGAGAAGCGAGGTAGGGAAGTGCAATGCTGCTCTGCAATAGCACTGAGATCAAATTGGTAGCAAAGACAGGAGCTGATGATTACTCTGGTGGCATAGAAACATCTGTCTCTGTGTCCTTTGTCTTTCTTTTCTTGGGACCAAGAGGCTGTAAAGTATTGCTCTGTACAACTTGGGATGGGATGTGTGTAAGTTTCTGTTTTCTGTGTTTTAGGCTCTTGATAAGTTTTGCAAACCAGACATGCTCAGAGTTAAACTGAGTCCTCTTCCTCCCCTTTGGCAAAGGCAGGACATGTACAATCATCTCCAACACTCCTGCAGCTGCAGGTTTTGTTTTTTGTCCAGTGTCTGCAGGAGCATATTTGAAACTCCTCTGGTTATGTTCTTCCCTGGGGAGCTACTGCCTTTGTGCTAGGGAAGCTGGAAAAGCTGCAGCTGCAGGGAAAAAAAGAGCACAGGTCTGATTCACAGAGTGATAGTTTCTGCTGTGCTTGTGAGCGCAAACACGATGACAAATGTACCCCTTGTCCTTGCATCAGCTGTGGCACTGGTTTGAGGTGATGTTATCTTGTCTGTATTCCACAGAAAAGCTACCTGGTGTAATCAGTGTCTGGTAGGATTTAGGAGTTTAGTTTTGATGGTCTGGAGTGGGGATGGTGGTGTTGGGGAACCAAATACATCCTTGGTAGCTTCTATGAGAAATGGACTCTCTGGGTACACCCATAGGATATTCTTTTCTATGTCAATACTTGCCCAGCTCTTTCCAACTTCCCTTCTTTCCAGGGCAGCAAAGTACTTCAAGATTCAGTTACTTAACCTGATGTATGTGAAATCTGATTTCAGAATATCCTGATTTTCTGTGGGGAATTTTAGATTCTTGGCATGTCTGTAAATCAGGCCACGGGTACCAAAAATTAGAGGAACTACAACAAGCTTTGTTCCGATCCTTTTTTAATGCAGAGGTAGCACTTCTTATAAATAATAAGGATTGTCCCAGTTCAAAAGACAATGTTATACATAGAGGATCGGACTCACTGGGTTGATATGTGACTTCAGTGCTATGAGAGTAATAGATAAAACAAAGATTGGATTCATTGGTTTCCAGATTCTTTGCCAGTCAAAAAGGCAAACTCATTCCTCTTGTTATGCTGAAACCTACTAGTAAGTGAGGTTGAAATTTTCAGCCTGGAACTTAAATAAAAATGAATAGAAGCCTCTGAAGGTCACCAAGGTCACCTTGGGCACAAACTGCAATGGCTGAATGAATCACACTAACAAAACCATCTCTTGTGGTGTGGAAATGAGTTTCACGCCTTCCCTCTCATGTGATCTTTGTGTACAAGCAGCTTTGTTTGTACGTGTCAAAGGGCAGGGGAAATCCATACAGGGGGAAGGTATTTCCTGTGTGTGACAGGCTGTCCTGCTTGGGTCATGGCAGAGATCACGCCTTTCTCTTTGACCTGATTTTTGAGGCTCTGATCCAAGAATGTGACGTTCTTTCCCTTTCTTGTGTCACGTCTGGCTGTTGTGTTCAGTGACACTTCCTTGAGAGCAAGGGGAACAAATCCTTGTGTGCTGAGGCGTGAGACTTGTTGGCTGCCATCCCTCAATGTGTCCTGACCTCTCCAGTATTTCTAGCTTCATATCCCCACATCAGTTAATCAGTCATCTTGTGTTCCCTCCCCAAATTACCGCTTTCTGGGCAGTCACTTAGAGACACACAAGCTAAGAGACCGTGTTTCCCAAATGATGATTGCATGTGGATGAGCTCCTGTGGCTTGTCTGACACTGATCAGGCAGTCTTTGAAGGCAGCTGGGTGTTTGATCTGATCTAGTAACAGCAGTGGCCACTGGCTGAGTTTTCTGGCTTCTTCCCTCAGTGTTGTCCCACCCCCTGGGACCTTGCTGTGAGCCTCAGCAAACGTGGCAGTAAATGATGCCTGTTTCTTGCAGTAGAGTGGCATGTCCTGGTGTTTTGCTTCTCTGTGAAGTGCTTGGAACCTGCTTGAATGGAACTGTGTATGCTAAGCACATCCTTTGGCTGGGAAGCAAAGAGGTGCAGGTTGTGTCTCATCCTAACCTCTTCTCTCACTGTGGTTTTGTGGATTTCTGTGCCAGTGTTTATGGCTTGGGTGACATCCAAGGGACAGGCTTTCCTATTCTACTAATCCCTTTTTCTGCTTGTTGTGTTTCCCACACATTCTCATTCTGAGGCTTCTGATATTTAACAGGTATCTTCTCCTCTCCTTTCTCCATGTTTTTTATTCTTCTTCAATTGCAATGCTTTGGCTATCAGACAGTGGTGATCCTTTGCTAAAGGAGTTTTCTTTGCTCCTCTCCTGGAACAGCAGTCAGAAATCTGTGTGATGTGACGCAATGATGTATGTAACAACAGACCTTGGTGCCATGTCAGGATTGATGAAAAATGAGGTAGATGAGACGAAGACCAAGTTTAGAGCAAATTGGAGCTAGCAAGCTGGGACCACTTTGCATGCCTGACTGCATGATGCTGAACAAAGCTGCAAACATCAGGACTCTTCCAGGAAATTCGGGGTGGGTGGTAGGCTGTGACAGCTGAGCTCCACGTTTGTCATGCCCTGAGAAGTCCTCACTCGTTTGAGGATTAAACTATAGCTACTTCCCCGACACAAAACTGCTGCCAAGATTCCAGTCTGGCTCAAGCCAGTCTCCACACTTCATAATGAAGTTTGAGAGAGCTTTAACATCTTGGTGTTGGCAGAAACATGGTTTAAAAATCACGGTGTGGTTGGAGACTAGCTGGCTCCGGACACTGGTAACAGGACTGGAGACTTTCATCTCAAGGTCAAATCCAGCTGTGGTGTTAGTGACAAAGTCATGAACTTCTGACTGATGGTTCAGGGCTTGCGTGTGGAAAGATGTCTCAAGTCCAACGCCAGCACTGGGAGTTGAGAGATTTGGGTTTAGTTCCTGAACTTCACCAGAGCTGTTCTGAGAGACCCTCAGCAAGACACTTAAGGTTTCTCTGCCATAGCTCTCCCAGTGAAAAAGCGCTGAAGGTTCTTTTGGCACCTACATCAGCCTGGTACCAAGTCCTCAAACTCAGGACTGCAAACTCCTGAATACCTTTGGATGCAGAAGCACAAGGAACTAGGTGGGATGAGCTGGCTCTTTCCAGCCCGTGTTAGACAAGTGCCTGGATCACAGCTGTCAGTATTAGCAGTAACTGACCTGCTTTTTGGCAACTCAGAGGGTGAGGACATGATGTTCTTTGGAGACAGCATTGCTCTCCCATCGCTGGGTGATGCCGTTCCAAGTGCAGGCGGATGTGTGCTCAGGAGGAAGCTTGTGTGGCCTTCCTCTCCAGTGGCTGGAGGAGATGTTGGTTTCTGTGTTTGGCAGCTGGCATAAATAATCAGCTAGAGCTTACCAAGAAGTTGGTTTCCTACAGACTGTGTTAACCAGGACTGAGCTGCTGCCTCCTTCCCAAGACATACGTGGGCAGCCTCTCCTGGCAAGCCTTTGTTACTGCTCTTCAGGATAACTGTACCAACGGCACTGCAGTGCTGTCCTGGATGCACACCTGTGCCTCCTACCCCTTGGAGGGATTTTAGGTGAGATTCATGCAATTTCTAGCTTCATTTTGGCCTCGTTCCCTGCTGAGCCCGGGGCAGTGCTGCAGGTGGAGCAGGCTGGGGCAGCGCTCCGTCTCCTGGTGGCTCTCGGCACTGCGGGAGGAGGCTCTCCCTGGTGAGACCCGGGTGCTCCCGGCTTGTGTCTGCCCGGCCTTGAGAGAGAAGCATAAAGCTGCAGCCTGCAACGCTGTAATCCCACAGCTTCAGCCTCTCCCCGTGCCTGCCAAATTCCTTTGGCTGTTAAGTAAGGGTAGGAATTTTGAGGGGAGCTTGTAGAGTATGACTTCTGTGTTTGCTTTTAGCTTCATGAATAGCAGCAGTGACTTGTCTGGCTGTATACTGGGAAAACTCTGATTTGCCAGCTTTGAAGGGCTGCTGTTTTAAAGGAAAAACTGGCATTTATGTAACTGTTTTGTGTTGACTTCAGAATCACTGGTGCTTTGTGCAGGTGTGCTGGTATCTGCAGATAGCCCTCTAGTTCCCAATGGGACATGGCAGTACCCTGGGGGTGCTGTGAGCCATACACAGAGCTACCAAATGTGTCCTGCAGAACCTCAACTGTGGTGAGGAAGCCTGTAACCCTATTTGAGATGGGAAGACTGGGATACGGGTCAGCTAGCTGTAAGAAGGCTCCATGCAGATGACTGATGTAGTGTTGTCATGCTGATCTTTGTCACGCTGATGTCTTGATACACCCCAGATCTGAGTGGTGGAGGTGGGAGAAGGGAAGACACCCGAGAGATTTATGCAATATTTTGGAAACACTTAGTACTGAGTGAGGAAAGGCTAATGCCAGCCTTTGTTTGATGTCAGAGAAATCCACATGGAGGTAGAATGAGGGGAAATTAGTATCTTTATTACTTCCAATGACTTGGTAGCAATGAGACCTTCACAAAACAAACTGGTGTTATTTGAGGGAGAGGTGTGGGGAAAAGTCAGAAGAGTATGAGGGCTTAAGGAGAAAAATAAGGCTGGTTGAATCAGATCCACACTGTGGTTAACACTTGCTCTGTTATTTTGTGTGTCTCCTTTTTCTGCAGCTGGGTGCTTTGGGGGCATATGCAGGCAGGAAGATGTGCTGTGAATTAGTAGCAATACTGCCCTTAAGTAGGTAAGTGCATTCTACTGACTTCTTGTTTGTGTTAGTTACAGGACTCTCATCAGGCCCACGTACAAAATGTCCTACCGAACTGTGACCACGCTGGAGTGGAGGTGCTGTCCTGGCTTCACGGGGAGCAACTGTGAAGAGGGTAAGTTATCCAGCAATACATCGGTCCTTACAGAGCAGCAAGGGCATGTGTGGATGGACTGGCTGGATTGACTTGGGTTTTGTTCCTTAATTTGCTCTATGCCTCTCAAACACAGGAACAAATCACTTATTCTTTTCACTCCCCGTCATTATCTGAATGCTCACACACAAGCTCCGAAAGGTGGTCTTGGAAAACAGACTATCCTGAATGCCTGCAAAGAAGCCTGAAGGAGGGGGAAAGAAATGAAGAAATGGGTACTCAGGGATGACCTTATTTCAGATGTGCTCATGCTTGGTGTCCCCATTACATAGTCCTTCAGAAAATGTGCTTTTTCCATGTCAATGTGTTATCTTTTCTACATCCCACTGTGTGGTGGGTTGACCCTGGCTAGAGG
>NW_010308455.1:0-25748 GCF_000700745.2 Antrostomus carolinensis
TTGGCATATCCAACTGTCAATTCTGTGTTTTGCTAACTACTGCACTTTCCCCCAAGTCCTTCGCACTTGCAAACTATGCAAACACCACATCCTTGTATGTTATCAACAGCCTTCTCATAACAAATCCTATACTGAAAATAAAACACAGTGTTTTCTAGCTACTGGGAAGAAAATTAACTCTATCTTAACAAAACCAGGACATATATACAAAGCAGCTGTAAAAGCTGTATAAATATTTTTATACCATAATGATGTTTGGTACAGGGTTCTCCTCACAAATAAAAACACAACACAAAAAAATAAGGCTTTAGAAACTCAAACTCTGTTTGGTTTCATGTGTACTTAAAGTCTCCCTTTCCTTCCCCTTCCTTTTCCCCTTTCCTATTTCCCTTTCTCTCTCCTTCCCTCCTTCCCCACAGACCAAAAGCAGCTAAAACTAAATCAAGGGGACATACAGAAATGTTAATGTTTAACATTTCAGTAAATCACATTACCTAGGTATGTGATAGTGTCTAACTGAATGTGGATTGCTAACAAAAGATTTACAGTTGACATTAAAAAAAAATAATAATTCTGAAACCCCCTAAAGTCTTTTCTTCTTTTTTTCTGGAATGATCTTCATTTCTTAAAAGTTGCTTCAATTTCATTATTTGCTAATATCAAAAAACTGTAATGATCTATCACTACATATTGAATGCCACATCTAGCTATGGTCCTGTATGGGAAGTACAGTTAGCTGTAGTGACTTGTAACTTGCCTGTCATCAATAAATAGAGTTTGAACCAAGGCTTAAGTGTCCATGTTACAGGAAATGATCTCAAAAATATAAGATGCACAAATATCCTTTAGAAAACTCAGAGAAAATAAGTGTGATTAGTGTGATTAGAAGGACAAACAAGTTTGTTAAAGAATATCTAAAGCAGTATTTTGGGTATATGTGGCAGGGTTTTGGTAGCAGAGGAGGGACTACAGAGGTGGCTCTTGTGAGAAGCTGTGAGAAACTTTCCCAGCTCCAAGGTGGACCCACCCTCTAGCCAAGGCTGAGCCCATCAGTGACAGTGGTAGCATCTAAGAAGGAAAAAATGTTACTGGACAGCATAAAAACCTGCAGCAGAGAGAGGAGTGGGATGTGAAAGAAACAACTCTCCAGGCACCTAGGTCAGTGAAGAAGAAGAGGGAGAAAGTCTTTCAGGCATGAGAGCAGATATTACCCTGCAGCCTGTGGTGAAGCCCATGGTGAGGCAGGCTGTACCCCTGCAGCCCATGGAGGTCCACGATGGAGTAGATGTTCACCTGTAGCCCATGAAGGATCCCACGCTGGAGCAGGTGGGTGTCTGAGGCAGGTTGTGACCCCATGGAAAGCCTGTGCTGGAGTACATTCCTGGCAGGACCTGTGGAGAGAGGAGCTCACTCTGGCACAGGTTTGCTGGCAGGATTTGTGACCCCTTGGAGGACTCACACTGGAGCAGTCCATTCCTGAAAGACTGCACCCTATGGAAGAGATCAATGCTGGAGGAGTTTGTGAAGAGCCGGAGCCCATGGGAATGACCTACGCTGGAGAACTTTGTGAAGAACTGCAAGTATGTGGGAAGGACTCGTTGGAGGTTTGTGGAGAACTTTCTCCCATGGGAGGGACATCAGACTGGAGCAGGAGAAGAGTGTGAGGAGGAAAAAGTGACAGAAAGAATGGGTGGTGAACTGACCACAACCTCTGTTCCACATCCAGGGGGAGTGAGTGAACAGCCACATGATGCTTAGTTGTCAGCTAGGCCTAAACCATGACAAACAGTGATTTTCAATATTTAATTTGTGGATGTTCTTGACAAGATGCACACACTTTTACAAAGGTATTCAGGTAGTTGGACTAGATGATCATTTTAGGAGGTCCCTTCCAACTGAAATATTCTATACATTCATAGAGCTCTTAAAAAAGAAGGGAGCTTGTAAGTAACAGGTTAAAATTTGTTGCAATTTAAGTTCCATACCCTGAGAAAGGGTGTAGAATACTCCCTGTGTGAATTCTCAGAGTCCAGTGGTTTTTGAATGAAAAACTGTTTTGATTACTCCCATTCTTGTGAAAAAGATGAATTAATTTCCATCTGGTTAAGGGAATAAACCCTAACTATAAGAACATGAGTACATAGTTTGAAAAAACACCTCTTCAGTGGCACATGTTGAAAAGGCTTTCCTTTACACTAATATCAGGGTAGGACTAAATTTTTTGTCATAATCTGGCCACACTTACCTTTTATTATCATCATCTAGAGAATCTATGCTATCCAAATGGTTTCCTTTATTTTGAATTGATCTTTCTTGGTCAACCTAGCCTGAAGGAATTTACTGTTTCATTCTTTCATTCCACTTTCTTTTGAAGGAGAATATTTATTTAAATAGACTACATTTATACTGTCTTTCCATGTCTCGATACTTAACTAGGATGCATCCCAATTCTTCTTTCTCACTTTCTCTTTTCTCCTCCAAAAATAAACTTGAGAATGAAAGCTTCAGTGTGACAGTTGGAAGAAGTCATAATGTATTCCAACAAGTTCTGCAGTCCATATACTCAGGGCATCTGGACTGCAGGTTGTTTTGTGGAGTTTGGCTATTATTTTGCCCAAAAGTAGTCCTGGAGAAACCAAAAGGAGCCAGAAACTTAAATTTCTGCCCCATTTCAGTGTAAAATAAGTTCAAAATTCTACAGTATCTAGTTCACATTTGATGAAGGAAAATTAAAACCCTGAAGTAGCAGAGATAGATAGTCTGGAATGGATTTGCTTTGTTTTCAGAGGCAGTTTTATACGTCATTACAACATACATTTTTTGTCATACTTAATCTTCCTTCAGGAAAAATAAACTCACATTTTCAGGGAAAAAAAAAAAAAAAGTCCATAACTCAGATGAAGACATGCATTGTGTGTTTCTACATTTTTCTACAGTGTATATGTATTCACACACAACTTCTGCTGTTTTAAAGACTGATTTAGTACTACGCTTATGCAAGGAATAGTATTTTGTTTCCTGTTCTTTTGATTCTGATAGAGGTTAAATTTAACTATCAAGAAGGTTTTAAATGCTTTGTTGTGTTTGTCATACAAATGGATTGATGTTGCATTATTGTCTGTACTTAGAAATATTTTATAGTTGGCATGAGATAAAGATTAGTCTTCCCCATCTCTGGCAGTTTTTGTCATAAGGATGGGTTATTACATCTTTGTGTGTGTGTAATCTATTTTTGTTCTCATTACCTTCTCATTTCTCTGGGGAAAAAAAAAAAAAAAGTACTGAAAATTACATAAAATTAATCCATTAGCCTGACAGAGACTGTAAAATCATTAGTTTTAAAATGCTTATGGAATAACAGGGTAGTTTGCTATTTTGAACTGAATTGCTTATAATGTGGAAAAGGTGATATTATCAGACTATTATTTTTATAAATTATCATAAGAATTAATAGATATTGATATTGTGAGGATACACAACACTAAGCCTGCACAGCCTGCTTATTTAAAAGAAAAACCATCTTATTCTGCAAAAATCAATGCTTAACACTGAAAAAAAAAATTAACACTGAACAGAATCAGAAAGTGTGAAACTCCACCAAATTAACTGAAAGCATAAACAGAGAGAAAAACAGGAGAAACTGTATTAATAAGTGTTACAGAACTCAAAATCTAAGCACTGAGAGGAAAAGTCTGAAGAAACTTACTTTAGCAATTTCAAATCAGGTTTCTTTCTTCTCTCCCACTTTTTACCACTGCTGCAGGAAAGTTGGCAGACTGTAGCACATACTCATGTCTAAGCTGCTGAGCGGTAAGGTGCTAAAGTTAGATATAAAATAAGGTGGGAATAAGTTGTGGCAGTTTAAACTGAGTAACTGGTCCAACATTCCTGTTTGCCAGACTTGTGGAAGAGTGCAATAGCCATCTTGAAGAATTACAGTGGATGGAAAGGGTTGGCAAGTTCTTCATCTGGGAGTGGACTCATATTGCTGCTTTAGAGTCCCGAAAGCTCAGTACAGTAAAGCGGGAGAATATTTGAGTCTCAACTGGAATTCATGACAGCCAGCTCTCCAAATATGTGTAAGGTATTAAAAAAATAGCACAGAAAAAAAGTGTCTGAAATCCTCTTTACTGTGTGAGCTTTATTCCCTGTCTCACATCAAACATTTTTCTTAGAGTTTACAGAATCACAGAATTCCAACACTGTTTAGGTTGGAGAGGACCTCGTGAGACCATCTAATCCAATGCCCCTACTCAACCAAAGTGAGCTACAGCAGACCGCACACAACTGTGCGAGAGTCTGGCTCCCTCATCCCTCCCACCAGTGTTACTGTTCACTCAAGTCCTGCTCAGGTTACAGCTGAACACACAGTTTATGTTAAGGTTATGAATATCTCCTAGGATGAAGACTCCACTATCTCTCTGGGCAGCCTGCTCTGGTGTTTGACAACCCTCACAATAAAGAAGTTGTTTTGAATTTAGGTGGAACTGAATTTTTTTCCCACTGCTTCTTGTCCCATCAGTGGGCACTGTTGAGTAGACAGAATCATAGAATCATTTTGGTTGGAAAAGACCTTTAAGATCATTGAATACAACCTAACAATGCCAAGTCTACCTCTAAATCATGTCCCTAAGCACCACATTTACACATCTTTTAAATACCTCCAGGGATGAGGACTCTACCTCTTCCCTGGGCAGCCTGTTCTAGTGCTTGGCAGCTCTTTTAGTGAATGCATTTTTCCTCATATCCAATCTAAACTGGGCACAACTTGAAGCCCCTGGGATTCCTAAAAACCTATTTCGCTAAGAAAAACTGAGGTGGAGGGGGCATGCTGTATTTCAACCTTTTTCATGCTCTGTGTCACCAAAGCCACTGCCCCATTCAGCAGTGAATACACAATATCTCTAGTCTTCCTTTTCTAACTACCTGTGGGAGTCTTTCTTGTTGTTTTCAACATCTTTTGCTAGATTCAACTCCAGGTCAGCCTTGGCTTTTTTAACCCCATCCCTGCAAGAGCAGACAGAAGCTCTACATTCATCGTGGGTCCCCTGCCTCTGCTTCTGCTGCTTGTATCCTCCCTTACTGTGATTGAGTTCAGCCTGGAGCAACTTGTTCACCCATATGAGTCTCCTGTTGCCTTTACTTGATTTCATACTTTCCAAGATGGGCCTGTATGACAGTTTAACTTAGCTGGCAGCCAAACAAGACACAGACACTTGCAGCCCCACCCCCTTCCCCCCCCCACCCAGGGAATCGGCGAGGTAAAGGTGAGGAAACTTGTAGGTTGGGATAAGAACAACTTAATGATTAGAATAAAAATAAAATTAAATTAAAAAAAAAATAATGAGAGTAATAATGATGACAACTATATATAAATGAGTGATGCCCAGTACAATTGCTCACCACCTGCTGATAACGATCCTGGAGGAGTGAAAAGGAACCCCGAACCCAAAATTGCAACCCCTGGAAAAACGAGCCTGAGTAATTCCCCCTCTTTCCGGTCAGCCCCAGTTAATATACTAAACATGATGTGATATGATATGGAATATCTTAATGGCATATCCAACTGTCAGTTCTGGGTTTTACTAACTACTACACTTTTCTTCTCCACCCCCACCTTCTAGTCCTCTCTTCTTGGAAACTGTACAAGTACAGTGTCCTTGTAGTTATCAACATAGTTCTCATAACAATCTTCACTGAAACCAAAACACAATGCTTTCTGACTACTAAGAATAAGATTAACCTTATCCTAGCAAAAACCAGGACAGCCTGTCTTGGGCATGGAGGAGGTGATTCTTTCATATCAGCCATCTTGCTTGGACCTGTCTTCTCCCCAGGGCTGTATCCCATGGGGAATGGAGGAAGCTTACACATGTAACCCCCCCACAAAAGGACAATGTCTGCACAAGTTGTATGTGGAGTACACTGATGTAGATGAGCTACTGTGTTCCAGAAAATTGTTTAACAAATTAGGCAAAATCTTTGCTGTTTTTTATATACATCTCATCCTAGTCTCTAAACTGCAGGCTGGATAAAACCATTATAAATATTGTATTGTAAATTAATTTGGGAATTTTAAATGTGGTTTTTACTTTAATCATAGATATCTAGATTTTGGGATGTTACAGAAGTCAGCTAGAGACAGAAAATTAATATTACTTATCTTGACCCATTCAGTGGGTTTACCAGGGAGGTGATCTTTTTTTATCCCCCTTAGAAGGGGTGCACCCCTCTCTGATAAATGTGGGAGTCACTACGATGACTCAGAAGAACAGTTAACAATACAATAGAGCTTTATTGGTAATCAATAGGTTTAATGTTGGCAATTGGCAACTAGGCAATCGGCAAAATACTATGTCAAAGGCAAAGGCAAAAGGAAAAAAACAAACAAAAAACAACACCCCCCCAGCTTACAGTAGTAGCAAACCATAGGCAAAAATCAGCTTGCAACCAAAATAAAAATCAACTTGCAACAGACAGCAAAAGGTAGCAGGCAGACGACCAAAACTGGCTTACAACATGAAACAACAGGCAAAACTAACTTGCAGAAACAAACATTCAGCTTGGCACGGCAAAAAGCACCACCTTATCTAAAACATGTTATCACTTTAAGAGGTAAAAAGGTACCAACTTATAAAGTGCATTACCACTTTAAGAGGTAAAAAAGAGAGAAGAAAAAAGAGACAAAAGTAGGGAAGAGAGTGAGTGGGGGAGGGAGATAGGAAAGAGGTGTCATCACCGACCAGACTGATCCCATGTTTTCATCTTGATTTGGTTCCTTGGTTTGGTTCCTGGTGTGTAGTCGGATCCTTAGGCGGTGGGTTGACCAAAAGTTAAGGTGTGCACATCCACTTTGTATTGTTTCCATCAGGTATCACTTTTCAGGTAGAGACATTCAAATGAGTCCCACACCTGCACAGTTCATTTTGCCAGAAAATTCAGGAGTTTTGCCAGAAAGTTCAGGCTATGCGGGGGGTCTCCTAGAAAGTCCCTGGTAAATGGTGAAGCTTGGTGGACACCCAGAACAGTCACTGGAAGATTGCCAGGAGAAGTGGGGGGAAGTGGTCCACTACCCCACCTTCTCAGCACTCGGCCCACCTCCTTGGACCACCTCCTGCAAAACCCTTGAACACCTGCCCTATGGCAGCAGCCCTGCCTGCCTGGTCCTACCATGAACGGCAGTTTGAGTCGTTTGAGGCAGTTTGAGTGGTTTGAGGCAGGATGCAGGTGGTTTTTCACAGACAGGTATCTGACATTACTGTTCTAAATTGTTAGCCTGGAGCAAAGCCAATTAGTTGTTTACACAATTTGCTCCTTCATCAAGGAAATAGTTCTCAAGAAGAGAGTAGCAACTTGATTGACCAGCACTAGAAATTTTTTCCAGCTATAGGAAACAAGAAGAAAGACAAAGATATTTGCAAACCATGCAATGAAAAATGAGGGAAAAAATATAGAATGAGAAAGTCAAATATAGTACCACTAACAGAAAAGATGAAAGATATCAGCTGAAACCTTGTCAGATGAACGGAGCAGAACTGTCTGAAACTGAAGGGTTTGGAGCAAGGGAGAAATGGAATTTAGAAGAGAGTTTCAAAGGGAATTGGAATACCATGGACACCCAAAACCAGGCTATCTCATGTTCTCTATTTCTTCTGTCTCCTACCGTTCACATCTTAGGTAGTGATATATTCCCTTGGAAGTTTTAGCACAAGCATAAACCATTAAATACTTAATACAATGAAAAAATAACTGTAAGTACAAGAATGGGAAAGATTGCATACATTTAAGCCATCATAGATTGACACAGACTCTTTGTTTATTTAAAGTGTTCTTTCCAAAATGAATTGTTCCCCTTGAACACAATGTTGTTCTCTGTTAATTCCACAGTGGAAAATTATTTACAAGCTATGTTAGTCCTGATTAAATGGAAACACTTACAATCTTTTCAGCTGCTTCCTAATTTAACCAGCTTCTTTTCCATGTTCAGATTAAAAATACAAATTTCCTTTTACCTAAAACAAGTTCTACATCACTGCTTCTTTTGCAGTAGCTCAACTCTTCAGAGATTCTTTTCAAGAAGTAAAATTAACAAAGCACTTGGAAAACTTGAAAGATGCAAATAATCAGAGAAAGAAAATTATATGCACTTTTTAGAATTTAAATGAGAAGTAGTGTGTGGCAAACGGGTAAAACCTTTGAGGCACCCCATGGAATAGGTAATTCCATACACATACGCTCTTTAAATGCCAAGGGCCATTGCCACATCTGGGTTTTTTTTTGTTTGGTTAGTTGATTGTTTTTTTGGTGATTTTTTTTCTGTAATAATGCAATGATTAAAATAATTCTCAACTAGTACGATGATAATGAAATTGAAAGATGCCCTTAAAAAGCTCAGGATATACAAGATAACTATATTAAACTAAAACTAGACTAAAAAATAATTCTACTATTAGGATTAATTTTATGTTATATTTTATCAACACTTTGAAACAAAATACTAGCAGCTGTTTAATTACCATATTGTAGGATTTTCAGTAACATTCCAAAAGTAAATAAAAATTTATTGTCTGCCTATAGAATTTGCACACTCAGATGGTCCAATTTTCAATACTGTTTTAGCAGTTTTGGTTCAATTATTTTTTTCTATTTTCACACTGATATTTTCCATAACAGTTGTTAGCCCAATAGAGCATTTTTCCCCTGTTTGAATGAAATTGATCAAATTAATTTTATTAGACTGTAAGGAAAAAAAAATAGTTGCAAAACTGTGTAATGTTTGGTTTGAGTCCTTCACAGTAAATTATGTGAGTGACCTACAACTATGTACTAGCGCTATTTTCTGATTAGGGGCTTTGAAAAATAGTTTCAGATGAAAGCTTCATAAAACACATTCTTGTAGATATTGCTGAAATTTAAACAAACATTCTGGTTAAGAAAAAATAGGAATAAAATTAACATCTTTATAATCATTGCAACTTGAAAAGAAACTAAAATCTGCTACATATGTATTTTTAATTTACTTCAATTACCTACTTCAGTAGTTTTGATTTTATGTCTGATTTTCACATCTTCTCCATGAAAATGTTCTTTTCATCTTCTGCCTTCTCCAGATATAGTATCTGTATTTTTTCAAACTGAGTTTTAAGTTTGTTTTAGCATAAAGAATATTTCTTTCTAGAATATTCAGGAAGAACAGTCAAATGGGACAGCTATCAGTTCAGACACCAGAATTCCTAAATGTTTTTTTAGATACTGCTAAACCTGAATTTATTTTCTTTTTTAATATTGCTAGGTACTCAAAACTGGTTTAAGCCATTATTATATAACTATAATAGTAATTGATGATGTATAAGAACAAAGAATATATGTATTGTGTTTTGAGCTCATGAAGGATATTCTTTGCTTATCCCGGGCTCGGTCGGCGGGTGGTGAGCAGTTGCACTGGGTATCACTCATTGTGTATTTTGTTACTGTTATCATTATCACTACGATTTTACTATTAGTATTATTTTAAGTTTTCTTTTATTTTGTCTATGATTAAAATGTTATTATCTCACCCTATGAGTCTCCTTTTCCTTGCCCCCCAATCCTGTCCCCTATCCCCTTGGGGTTGGGGGGAAGTGGGTGGACAGCTGTGTTAGCTGCTGGCCAAGGGCTAGCCCAGTGAAACTATCACACCTTGGAACTAGCAAACCTCAGTTAAATGATTCCTGTGCAACATTAGTTAGTCATGGATCATGTCATGCAAGCCCAGTAAAACAGGTTATCATGAACTCTGGGTTTTCGAGACTGCTTTTTATTGCAAACCCAAGGAAGTTATGGAATTGTTTCACAGGCTGGTTTCATAAGGCTTGAATGAGGCAAATTTTGTGCAACTTTAAGACTCATGTTTAAAACTAACACACCACCCACTACCACCCCCGCCACTCCTCACCCACGAATTTGTTTTGACTTGAGCTAGGTGGGGATTTTTATGTTAACAGTCTGAGAGAGGAGGCCAGATTCCCTTCATCACAATCACTCACATTTTTTTGTTAAAAGGTATAAGCTCCAATTCAAACTTCTCATTAAGTGATATTAAAATATACTACATATTGAGTCACTGTTATCGTTTTTTGTTGTTCCTGGTAAATTAAACATTTTGATATTTTCATGTTATGTAGTAGATTCCAAGGTATGGGCATAAAGGAAAAGGAGGAGACAAACTTTCCTTTTGTCAGACATAAAATAAAACAAAAAAACAGCTAACCCCTATACCAATTTTTTCGGCCAAGAAACTCTATTTGTAAAAAAACATTAGATTGCCTGTAGTATATTTTCAGTGACTGCTATTAGGTCCTGATCCATGTACTCTTGGGGACATTATATTAGACAGGAGGCAATTTTCCTTTGATCATGTGATATAGAGTCTCAAAAATAAATTTCTCAATCTGTGCCTCAACAATGGTCATCAAATTCATGGTCATTCTGAGCCCTGGAGCTCAAAAATAGTTCCTTTGTGAAACTATAGCCTTTTTTCTACTACACAACTTCACATTTTTCTTCTACATGATAGCTATCTCTGAATTTAAATAAACTATTAACACTGTTTATCATTCTTCCCCAGTGGTGGCATGAGCTTGCAGAGCAAAATGCTGGCTTCAGTGTCTATATTTCTGTGTCCAGTTTTAATAAAATGACTCTTAATTTCAATAAATATTTTCTTAATGTGTGTTTAGCATTCCTGAAAAGTAACAAGAGTCAGGCAAAAATTAATAGCACCATATAAAAACCATTAAGTGAGATTAAGATGTTTCACACAGGACCTGTTACTAACAAAAGTGATTTGTCTAATCTGCACATTTGATTTATTGATGGATAAATCAGATATAAGAGAGATGTGGTGAACTGAAATGGATGAGTAAACACTCTGGTCTCTCTATGTATCTAACTTCATGGCTTGTATTTATTTAGGAGGCTAGTCCAGAGAACATAGAGTTGTTTTCCAACATTAAAATGCATGGCTATAATATATAAATCTTTGATGGATTGCAGATTTGTGTGATTTGTGCAGGAGGCAACTATCTGCATTCAAGTGAGAAGATGACAGTGTGTATTGCAGAGCCAACACAGAAATCTTTGACATTCCTGTGCCTGCAACATTTTTTTTCCTCCATGAGCAGCTGAACTCACTCCTCCATGTCAGCATAGAGGAACTCCCACCCTCTCTGTCAGAAACAGACAAAATGCCTCTAACTCATATCTCCTCTGTAACAACGGAGAGGAAAGATTACAGCCCACTTGCAAGCATCCCTTCCCATTATTGTTGGAGATAATGTGTGCACATTCTCTCCTACCTCTCCTCCTTCCCTTCCCCCTCTAATTCCAGAAAAATCAGACCCCAAACTCTAGTAAACATGCAGGTACCAGCTGTCATTTTTGAATGATGAATTTCCAAGAACAGTTTTAGAAAAGTAGTAAAGAGTTACAAATAAAAATAAATTTTCCTAACACAGTATCCCTCAAAATAGGCTCTGGAGGAAAAGAATAAATAAATACTCTTTTCTATTCTCCATTGTTGGAGTGGAAAGGTTGATACAAAAAGCATGAGGCTCCTGAGACCACAGAGTTAGAATCAGAGTTAGAATCTCAGATTCGTAGAATCATTTAGGTTGGGAATGGTTTGGTGCAACCATTAACCTAACACTGACAAGTCTACCTCTGAATCATGTCCCTAAGCACCTTGTCTATCCACCTTTTAAACACCTCCAGAGATGGTGACTCCATCACTTCCCTGGCTAGCCTATTCCAATGCTTGACAATCTTTGCAGTGAAAAATTTTTTCCTAATATTTAATGTAAACCTCACCTGGTACACGTTGAGGCCCTTTTCTTTTGTCCTATCCCTTTTTAAAAGATATGTCATTTCTTCTTTCTATTGTTCTAGCCACACCTATACTAAAGGATCCAGAAACATATGTACACTCTTGGCTCTAGCCCTATCATTGCTTTGTGTTAGCACAAAACTATGTCCCCATGTCCTCTGCTCATGGAAAGACACATGTATGGGTTAGATAGGACCTGCATGATGTTACATTATGTACTAGAAAGCAGCTGGTCTCAATGAACAAAGGAGCAGGAAATCAAAGAGCATTAAGATATACACTAGCTGGTCACTGTAATTACTACCTTTTTTCCCTCCTAGTAATGATTTGTGTAGAAGAGGGATTTGGTAATTGAAAAATTGTCATCTTAGCATCTTACTTGTTAAAGAAAATATGCAGTAATAGAGAGAAATGTATGCTATGGTGCAAGTAAAGAAAGTAAATTTCCTGTGGTCAAAAACTGATTGATCCATGGTGCTTGTAGGTAGGAAAGGAAAAGTGGGAAGGAAGCAGTCCTGTGATGAAAGTAACTGATACTGTAGTTATCATTGTCAAACACTGTTTCTAATTCTGAGCATCTCATTTCAAGAAGGGCATGGGTCAGACAGAAATTGCCATGAGAACTGTTTAAACTAAGCATATGGAAAAAATAAACATTTTAATAGAAACAAAAATGCACATTTTGACAGAGAAAAAGATAAAATAATGTTATATTTTCTTTAATAAGCTTAAGGATATTTAAGCAGTGAGGAATACTGTCAATTCTCTGCTTATGAATAAGCAGTTCAAATCACACATCAATGAAAATTCACCCTCTCCAACACATCCTTCCAGAGGAAAAACCAAGGCCTTTACAGAAATCTGTTTGCAAGTGGAACAAAACCTGAATTTGATGTAGCTCATTTAACATTTTTATTATTGGTTTTGTGTTGTATTTGGTTTTTATTCAAAGTTATTAATTAGAATAACTAATAATTAACTAAAGATTTTACAAGGAAATTTTGGAATTGCCCTCTTTCAATTTATTGAGATTATATCTGCCTGAAATTATATGGAGTAATTTGACTTAAAGAAGGGGAATAGATTTGCTAAACTTTCAAAATCTTTATTTTTCTCTTCTCTTGCATCCTTCTGATGAACTTCTGAACTTTCAGAGCTGACACAGGGCTTATGAGTCCTATGTTGTCTTAAATATCACTTTGAGTGATAGTTTGCTCAAAAGATAACACTGTATTATAAAGCGTCATACTATTGAACAGTACAGTTTCTGATCCATAATAACAACAACAAAAAAGTCTAGTTTAACAGTTTGAAAACAATAGCCCATTTCCCCCAAGAAAAACACAAAATTAAATTGAAAATATTCACTCCTTTTTTCTAGGAGTATCTAGTGACAAAAGACCAAGTGGACTAAATCCTTTTCTGAATTCTTCCTCTTACACCATTTATTTCAGTCTTCAGCTATTTATATAATATTCCCTTCCATTGCTCACATGAGATCAACAATTTATTTTTGTACGAGACTCCTGGAGTATTTAGAATTTTTACTTCTGAACTACATCATAATTCAGGTAATTTTCCCATGTTCTCTTGGCTCTGCCATAACAGATTTTTTCAGTTCTGTAGCAGTAATATTATAAAGATTATCTGATGAAAGGTGAGATCCTAAAGGGGAAAAGTACACCAATTTACACTTACAAGCATGAATAAATATTACTGAATGTGCATAGATATCTACTAATTGAGTTGTTACCATTTACACAGTAAATTTTCAAGAGAAGACTCTAAGACCTTTTAAATCTGACTCTACCAACAAAAGGCAGATGTCAAAAATGGATTCACTTGGAAAAAAAAGTACAGTAACAAATGAAATGTTCTGTCAGAAGTGTTTATTTTCAACAAAGCCATAAGCAGCTCTAGGAATGAACTCCAGTAGATGCTTTAAATCTGAAACCCTGCAAATGGCATCCACGAATACGGCTGTCAAGAAGGTTATGTTTAGAAGGTGTTCTTTTTATTTATCTTGAATATAACAATAGTAGCATTTAAAAATTCTCTGAAATCTTTGTCTCATCTCAAAGCAATAAAAAAAAAAAGAAGATTGTTTATATTATAACAATGTTTAGCGGAGTGTGTAATATAGAAAATAGTCTTTGACATTTTTAAGATTGTTTTTATTTATGGATTTGGTTTGGGGTTTTTTGTTTGTTTGTTTGTTTGTTTTTCCTTCTTAAGATGATCATTGTGTCTGGTTTAAATTAAATTAATGATGCAGCTGGCATAGATTTGGTGTTCCTCAAGTTTCAGTATTGGGGCCAGTTCCGATCAATATCTTTATCAATGATCTGGATGAGGGGATTGAGTGCACCTTCAGTAAATCTGCAGATGACACCAAGCTGAGCAGGAGTATTGATCAGCTTGAAGGTGGGAAGGCTCTACAGACGGATCTGGACAGGCTGGATCTATGGGCCAAGGCAAACTGTGTGAGATTCAATGAGGCCAAGTGCCGGGTCCTGCACTTCGGTCACAGCAACCCCAATGCAATGCTACAGGCTTGGGGAGGAGTGGCTGGAAAGTTCAGGACTGTGTTCAGTTTTGGAACCCTCACTCCAAGAATGACATGTACGTGCTGGAGTGTGTCCAGAGAAGGGCATAGAAGCTGGGGAAGGGTCTGGAGTAAAAGTGTGATGAGTAGCGGCTGAGGGAACTGGGGTGTTGAGCCCAGAAGAGGAGGCTGAGAGGAGACCTTATCACTGTCTACAACTACCTGAAAGGAGGGTGTAGAGATGAGGACCTTGGGCTCTTCTCCCAAATAAAAAGTGATAGTACAAGAAGAATCAACCACAAGTTGCACTAGGGAAGGTTTAGATTGGATATGAGGAAAAATTTCCTCACCAAAAGGGTTCTCAAGCAATGGAACGGGCTGCCAAGGGAAACAGTTATGTCACTATCCCTTGAAATTTTTAAAAACATGTAGATGTGGTGCTTAGGGACATGATTTAGAGATGGATTTGGCAGTGTCAGGTTTACAGATGGACTCAATGATCTTAAAGATCTTTTCCAATCAAAATGATTCTATGGTTCTATGAGTCTATAATTATATTATTCTATTATTTTATGATCTGTGCTGATTAAAGCCCAGCTGACATTATGTTCAGACATGGGAAAAACAGGAAGAAAAGGAAAGACAATAGATACAGTAATTAGGAATGCATTGTTCCCATAACCTCCAGAAGAGGTTCAGTTAACAATTTAAGGTTATTCTGCCTAGTGGATAGGTGATATATATATATATATAGATATATATATATACCAAAGATATTTTTAACTCTAAGTTACTGTCAACTTTTGAGGGATTTATACTGTTTATTTGCATGTTTATTTTTATTCCTGGTTTCTTTTAAGGATAAGTTATATTTTTTTTTTTTAATTATTTTTTTCTAAAAGCACTTTTAAATTAACATATTTGGAGTGCTTGAATTAGTAAGAGGGCACTTTCTTGCCCCCACCCAGCCCCGAGGTCTGGGTATGAAAAGGGCAAGTAAATCTATCTCTCATAGAAAAATACAGTGCAAAATACCCAAGCTCCAGTGTGCTCAATACAAAACTGGAAACAATAGAGACATATTATTTTTTTTCTCTTTTTGACTAGACTGCTTTTAGATTGGAATAAGAATCTTGTAGTGTGCTCTGTAAATATATCAGCCTGGATGTGTGCTAATTTATGTAACTGAACCATTGTAGCTGTTTCAGTTACTTGGTAAAGTGGATGCTATGCAAATTTACACTCCCCATCATCTCATTGATCAAAAACACAACAGGATACGGGCTAGATTTAAGCAGAAAGTAACACCTTTATTAAGATAATAGTGTGGATAGGTAGCTTCTAGTAATAATTTGATGCTATTTGTCATGCATCCTATCATATGAAAAATTCCAGTGCTGCAATATGAATATTATTGATGTGTCAAAGGAATTTCTTGGTACATTAAATTACAAATGGCTAAACATCTGTTATCTTTTGTGCATAAAAATCCCTGACTACTGCCTGCTTCCATTTTTATTTTTTTTTTCTCAGTGGTTTATTAACAGAACATTCCCATTATGGTAGTGAGGGATGTTCCATGTGTTCTCACTTTCAATAGAATGTCCAGAACCTCATTTATACTCAAAAGTTAAAAATCATTGTTGTCAGAATTACAATTTTTGACTCTGAAAACTGACCTGAAGGTCTTTCCACACATTTTTCACACCCATTTTTTTTCCCTTTAATTTTCATGACAACCATATTCATATCAATACAAAACTTACATTACTACTTCTACAGAAGCAATGAATACCAGAAAGACTGTAACTTAGCAGGGTTATTATGGTCTGTCCCTAACAATCATATTTTGCCTAGAAATTTGAAGTTTAATAAGTTTTTTAAAAATTTAGAGAGCATGTACTCTCCTTCCAAAATCACCTCTCTCTTTGTCATTATAAAATACTATTATTTTAGACTTCTAAGTTTCCTTAGTACCAGCATAACTACATAATAACATTCCGCTGGTGAAAGCACAGTGTGTGATCATTTAAAAATAGCAAGCACTCTACAGTAATTAAAGAATCCTTAGTCTTTCTGTTGTCCAAAAATCTCATAAGTAAGGAAAGTAAATTTTTCTGTCTCACCACCTGGCCTTACCACTGTGAATGTGAATTCATGTTCTTCTTCCTAGATGTTTTCCTCAGTTGATTTATCATGTTTAATAACTGTGCTCACTAAAATTTCTTTTGAAGTTTGTATATATATATGTATATAGATAGATAGATAGATAGATAGATATTAAATTTACATTAACAAATAAATATATGAACTGAACTACATAAACCTGGAAATATCCAAGTTCATAGAAACATTACATTTCCATCAAGGAAGTTAATTTCTATGCATCTAATTTGTATCCATACTTAAGAATAAGTCAGAACACTTACATAATAAACATTTTATACAGACTCTTGAAAAATATTTTCTATAAATACTATCTGGTGCTATTTCATTTTATTTATATAACATACTTCTAGCTGAACCACAAAAAAGACATTATTAGCTCCAATAAACTAACATTTCTATAATGTCAAAGAACTATAATCTTATGAATATCGTATCTCCTTATTTAAATAAAGTATAACAACCCTCTTCTCACATTCTGAAAGATCATTTTAGAAAGGTCAGATATTCACAAGTAAAGGTCAACTGTGGTAGTCTGGTTACTAAAACTTTATGTTTTTCAGGGCAAATATTTAATTTCAGAATCAGACAGTGATAGCTATTCAAATTTTCAGCTTGCATCAATAAATACGTAAAGGAAAATTCAAACTTTTTAAAGGAGACGTAGATAAAAGTGTGAAAATGGTAACATCTGAAATAGAATAGAGCAGGGAAAGGATAATATATTAGCTTTTGATTTTTTGTTTTCCTTGCTCTGGTCTGATTAAGAAAAAATTTTGAAATACTTCTACTCAAAGGATGGGAGAAAATGAAATAAGACAAATCAGATCCTAGAAGGATAACTATTGCAAGTGTATTAATTTAGATTAAATTAATAAAACACTGAATCATACTTGTTGAGATTGTTGCAGAAATTTGAGAACAATTATCCAAAATACCTCCACAACTATTGGTAATGAATTAGAATGAAATTTCATTATCAGAATGAAACACCAGGGCACAAACAGTAGAACAATAACAGAATAATATTCATAACTACTGGGCTGATGAAATGCTTTTTCCCTTTAAAATGGAAAGCAATGAGGATTTGGCTTCCTACAGAGTACTTAGTCTTAAAAGCTGTGTAGTTTCTATTTTAAGATCCTCTGAATTCCACCCATAATTACCAGAACAGCATATATTTGAACTTCAGTACTTTTGAGAATCTGATATTTAAATACACTTTTAAGATGGAAGTTTATACACTGAATAAAAGTTAAATCTTAAAGTGAATGGGTCATCTAAGACTTGCTTTTCAACTTAGCCGTCATTTTGGCTCCTCACTTTAAAACACAATATCATTGGGAATGCCTAGTTATTTTTACTGCTGGCTTTAAAAAAACTTTCTCTTCTAGATCTACAAAATCAAGCTTTAAAAAAACCCAAAACAGTGAGGATAACTCTTAATTTATAACAAATAATATAATAACAAAAACTAAACAAGAGTAGATAGAAAACCAGTACAAATTCTGTGTAAGACAACGAGATTGCAAGTGAGCACGAAGAAGCAGCAGCCTCTACAGTGCTACAGGACCTAAGCTGAAGCTGGCATGCATAAGAAAGTCACACTTAAATGTAGACTTTGACTCCATTGTATAATTTACACAATATTTAACTTGTCTAATTATATGGGAACCGGTGGTCGGAACAGTTGGAAATGTTCAGATGGTGACTTGAAATACAAAATAGATGTTTCGTTCAGCCATTCGGCAAATAGTTCTGCCATTTGAGTTGTTATTTACAAAACAGAAACATCACATTTTGTTGGTGAGATTACCATAAATACCCATTAGACGATGTGAACTGTGAGTCTGGTTTACTGAATCATTATCTCCTCCTGGTGTGATGAGATTAGGTCTGATTCTATGAAGCTCTGATGGTAGCTAATATGAACTGAATTCTGTTCCCCTATAAAACAAGACATCTATGTGAAGGCATCCTACATAGGCCAAGAACCTTGAGATTAAGTTTTCCACCATTTCCTTAAAATCAGTGTATCAGAGTCTTGGTATCCAAAGCCAAAGATTTCAGATGCAGAGTAATAAAACCAGAAAAGGGTAGAGCAGAAGTATTGAGAGAGACAAAGTAGATAATTGGTTTGAACAAAAGTCTGATCTTTGCCAACAGTATCCTTGCAGGGTGGACTTTGTCATCCTCCTCCCTCCTGCTGCTTTGCTTTTTGGTCCATCAGCTTTTGAAGTGCTTTCTAGGTTAGAAACCAATTAATCATTGTTCCCGCTTCTTATCCATTCCCACAGGTGTTCAGAAAATTCTCAGTTCCATTACTCTGAAGTTTGTCTTTTGGGTCTGCTCTTTGTTACAAGCAAACCTTCTTCTTTTCTGCAGGGTCCTCAAGCAACAACATGCTTATGGTTCTTCATGTGCTTTTCTGTTTGCCTGTCTTGGGCTGTATTCTGTGTGCTGCTCTCAGCAGAGCTCACATGATTCCAAGAAAGAGGTAAAACACTGTTGAAGTTCACAGAGGATTGTTTTGGGATCACAACATGTCGTTTAGTCAATTGCTTATTTTTAAAATAATGCTTCCTGGTGCAAAATCTCTTTCATCTTTGTCCCTAGAAAAGTAGCTCAATGTTCTCTTTTAAGACAACGTAGTGAAAGTTGCTGTTATGGGTTATTTCAAAGACTTTATTGCATTTTTTGCATTTGTATTTTTTGAGTTTTTTCTGCTGTTATTACATTGCTGCAAGAATCTTTGTGGTCCTTTCCTTTAGAAATTTTTGCATATATCATTATTATATATCATTTCCACCTAGATTTTTAGAAAAAAATATACTGGGTTTTATTTTCCACCATAACGATGTTGTTTTAGCAGTAAAGACTATACCTGAAATTGTACTGTTGCCGAACTGTTTAACTGTCACATTGCTCCTGAAAATATTTCCACTTAGCATAGGAGAAAATAACATCTATATAAAGAAGTTGTTGGGCCCCCTCAGCTTGACTATGATTCCACTTAAAATAAAGACATACTTATCTTCTTCAAATAATGTAGCCACGTAGATAGAAATGTCAAGTATTTCAAAATTCAGTAAAACAATTGTACATGTAATGTGTAAAACTGGAAAAGCTGAATAAATCTGCAATAACTGGTTTTAGATTTCAGAACTGTAAGATTCTACATTTTGGGAAAACCAGAATTAATTATAATTTTTTTTAGCAGTCTGCAACCCTATTGATGATAAACTCTGAAGTATAAGTAATTATCTAGGAAAAAGCAAGCTAAATTAAACAGTTGTAGAATGGTTTGTTTCCAAATAGAGAATACACATAGAATTATATATGAACCAAAAAAGGAAAGTATGTTGGTAGTAAAGTTCTGTCTTTCTTCACAGAAATATCAAATTTCCCTCTTTAAATAATAATAAAGTACTAAATATTCCTTTATACCTTCCCTAAGAATAATCTTATGAAAGAAACCTATTATCTCAAAATCTTTAGGTCAGTTTTGGGACTAATTTTAAAATTTTTAATATTTCCAGAGTAACGTATTGGCTGCCAGCCAGGTTAAACCCACCACACCCATGAGAATTAGTAAAGTAGGCAAAAAATTGGTTTAACAAGTTACTGTGTGCCATAAAATTTTAATAAACAGCACTTAGAATGTTTTGGAGCTCTGCACCAACAACATTGAGCACCATCACATTCAGCACGAGCTCCAGCCACATTAACAAACTCGGGTTGAGCCTTGCTGAAATCAGTAGAAGAGCCTCCCAGTCCCTCTGTGGATTTTGTAGAGTATGTCCAGGAAAAAGAGATTCCTCTTAGGGGTAGCTGCAGAAGATGACATCTAACATGTTTTCAGCTATGAGTTTTATATGGATTGTCTGGTCATCCCGATTCCTCTTCAGACTATGGATATTTTTTGCAAACAATAGCTGATTACTTGCCTAACTGCACTGTTCTACACAGGAATTTCCTCCGTTTGAGCACACAAATGCCTGCTTGAGTATGTAAATTCAGGGCAGTGAATAGAAAAATGTAGTAAGTTAACTTTCCTTCTTTACATTAGATACCAACATCTGAAGACTCTTCAAGGCTTTTACATGGCATGAAATGGTAATCGATTTGATATTTTCCTGTTGTTTTAAGCAATTCATTAAAAAACATAGTTTCATAAAGATATTAATGCTATTTTCTCTATTACCTAAAGAACCACATTTCTCTTTTCACAATGGTATGGTCTTCTATCCACATGATATTAGGTGTTTTTCAATATGTTCAGAATGGGGATGGGAGCAACTATTTTCAACAGATATTATTCTAAAAACTAATTATCATTCTTCTTATATAGTCAAAATATCTTCTGCCCTGGAAAATATATGGTTTTTAGGTTCCCATCAGCACTAGAAATTCGAACAGTTTTCATCAGTTTGCTTCATCTGAGGCTTCTTGTATGTACACACACGTTGGTTTTTTTGTGTTTTGTTTTTTTTTTTTTTTCATTTTTGACACCACGAGGGTTTATGTGGGAGTATTGCCCACCTGCAACTTGTTCACACCGAGTCTCTTTCCACAGCCACAGCAGGAGAATGGACAGTATCAGGGGTCTTCTTAGTAAACCACATAAAATGGTTTCTCTCAGTTCAAATAGTTTTGGCACAAATGTGAAACTCTTGTTGACATCATCTGAATTTCTCTCCTATTTGCTAGAGAATATGAAGAAAATTAGTCCTCTACATATTGGCAGTCACATATTTGTGGTCTCAAATAGTTAATGCATAGATATCACTGTAAATAATTATCAAGACTACAAAGACTGTAAATCTCATGTTAAGACTTCAACATTTAGTTTCATTCACTCAGAAGCATTTGCAATGTAGTATAAATTGTACACAGTTTCTGTTTTGTGTAGTGCTATAGGTATAGCTCTGACTGAAGCTATTGATAATGTATATTAAAGATATATCTGTATACCTATATTTATATATATAAAGTTATATATATATATAAGCATATTAACTCATGATTTGTGAAGTAGTTAATTTGAGAACTGAGTATCGTGTATTTCCTACACATATATGACATCAACAGTTTTATCTTCCAGAAACAAAACAGATCACTCTTGTTCCCTGACAAGCCTAAAAGTCAGTCTGTTAAGGTAGTTCCAGTAAACTCTATAGTATATTTTCCCTGCATACTTGTGTAGTGGTTTCTTTAATCCAGTGCCTATTTCACATTCAGGTTACAAACTCCAGAGCAGGTTACAAGGGAATACTGAGGGACTTTCATTTATACTACTACCAGACATAACTTTAATGCTGCCCTTGCATTTAACATCTTTCAGCAGTTTACTGGAGCATGAGTCCTGTAGTGTACCTCATTGAACTTAGCAGTACATAAGGTAGAAATACATTTACAGAATAGCTCCCAAGAGATTAACATGGAAAATCAGTTCTTTTATTGCAGATGTACTAATTTATAGTGTACTATTAGTATAAGCTTTTCCATTAACTCACTGAACACACTAATACCAAAAAGGATGTGAACTGAGTTGCTTTTCCTCCTCCTCAGTCCTGTCTGGATATCTATTTCTGTAGCTTAATCTTTGCAATAGCAGTAAATGATAAAATCATTTTATAAACACATAATTGAAAGGTATGTTTTAAAATCAAAGGATTCTTTTCATTACAATATAGGAAAGCAAAGCTTTAATTGGAAAAATTTCATGTAGTGCTACTTTCTAACCATGTCTTGGGAACATAAAATGTTTATATACGTTTTATATTACATTAATTTAAATCTCTTTTTTTTTTTTTTTTTTTTTTTTTGTAAAGCTGATTTGAGATGAATTCTCAACAGAAATTAATGGGGAGAATTTTCAAAGATAGAAGAATTTCCTTTTTTTAAAAAAAAAAATGAGAGATTAAGTACTGGAGTAAATGGGAGATTGAATATCTGGGGAGTTAGTATTGCAAACAACTAGAAGGTGACAAATTACAATTAGTAACATGTAGTTACAGTCTGATATTCATCCAGTCCACTGGACAGATCAGAGGAACTACCTGAATTTTTTTTTTTTAGAAATTTTTTTTTTCTGGAAATGTGATTTAACCAAAATTAAAAACAAAAAGCCAAAAAAACATCACTTCTTCAGGTTTATTTTTGTTTGAAACCTTTAATATAAAATAAGACTTCTAATGAATTTTTACTTTAGATTGATCTTTGTAAACAGAGTGAGTTTCATTAATGTGACCCTCAATCCTTTTTTATTTTGTATTCACACACTTTCTTTTTGGTTGTGAAAATGGACAACTAAACAAGATAATCTATGAATGTTTCTACTTTCTACTTGTTTCTACATCTCTTACTCCTAACAACTTGGAAAAGAATTGGAACAACAAAATACTTTTTTTTTTTTTTTTTGCTTTTGTAGAAATATCCTCCAAATTTCCATTTAAGAAAATAAAATATTTTCATTCTTCATTATTTAAAAAACAGTTCTCTAGGATGATTTTCATTTCTCTAAACAACTTCTGCAGTCGAATACCAGATAAAAATACCAGGAAGAGTTGTTCAAAATTATTATTATTATTATTAGCTGAAAAGACATGAATAAAATTATGTAGCCCAAGCAGAAAGTGGATTTAGAAGGTTAACTATACATTCATGGATTTTATCTTTATTAACAAAATAAACTTCAGTTATAGCTAAAAGCTAGTTATTTTTTAGTATGAAATTAAGAAATAGAAGTTAAATGGATATTTAAATTTAGAGAAATGTAAGAATAGTGTGTAATAATGTAGTAATATGTTACTTTGATTTTTTTCTTTTAAATCATCACAAGGTGGATAACACAGGGCAATTCTTTTTAGCATTTTCATTTTCTCTGAAGAAAATGAGACAATTTTTATTTCTGTTTTTAGGCTTGGGATTTTAAGTCTGAAAGTCAAACTGAAAACCTTTGATATTTACACATTTTCCCATCCTGCTTGTGGAACATTACTGCTTACAAGCTCGACCATGACATTTAAGGCAAAAAAGTTAAAAATATATTACAGCTGCCTCTCACAGTGCTAGCTGGGGAAGTATTTCTTTTACTGACCAGCTGAGAACCTGCTGGTCTCTTAAAAAAAAAAAAAAAAAAAGGGAAAAAATATTTTTTCCTTAAATATAGTAACCTGATAGACAAGGCAACAAATGCTGACAGTAACACAAGCAACCTTTAAAGAGAGATTTTTCCTGCTTCTGGCCTTTTCATTACATGACGATTTTCCTTGAATTTTGACGTTTGTACAGAAAAAATGAAACTACTCTTATATTCCTCTGTTATATAGCAGAACATAGCAGACTGGCAATCTTGTTATACTGTTCTTCATACCAGAGAATTATGCTGGAACATCTGTCAAATATACTTCCATGTTAGTCTTCTGCCTTTGAAACAAAATAGAAAATACTTTTTATATAATATCAACTAAGAATGTGGGTGGGTTTTTTTAAAAAAAGTATTATTTTTTATGGTTTGAGGTCGTTTTTGGTTTTTTTCTTTTAATAACAAAAAAAGGTCTTTATTACAAGTATTATGAATACAAACCAGTTCCAGACAGAATTAGTCCAAATTGTGTAAAAAAAATATCTCTAATGTCTGGAAGGTTTATAGACTGAAATATTGTATTCTGCATTAAAGTGGCCTGACTGCACTGAGCACCAAACTGCTTCTGTTACCATAAGGGCACAAACAAACTGAAATGAATTGCAGTAATCCTGCACTGTCACTCCCTTAATTCATTTTGAAAAAATGGTAATATATTATAACTGACTAGGAAAGAAACTTCAACAGATCAATAAAAATACATCAAGATAATAACCACAGCTTCTATACAGAATTAAGTGAAGAAAAATAAGGCACAGTAACCCAGATAAAGTTTTTCTATTGAAATATTTGCACAGACAGTCTTCCTTTGATAATTGTCACTATGCCAACTACGAGGTGATATGAGAAGCTGTAGTTTATTATTTTAGTAGCTTTCAGAGTGCTAAACTGGTAAGAGTAATCCATAGCTTATGCAAGAGAAATTACATTTTTTATATAACTTATTCTGTGTAGCGCCTGAGAATCAATTTCACCATAAGACAATAAACACTAGGACAAGTTCCAAAATGTTCAAAAGGAATTTTGAAAAGATACAAAGGAAAATAGATAAAATTTCTCTTCAATAGAGGCTTTTCTTCCTCCCCAATGGAGAAATTTCTCTTCAATTGATAAAGTTATTCTTGCCTCATTTTGAATATTTTCAGATCTTTTATTTATTTGATGATTTAATCAAATGGTTCTTTATGTGGAATACAACCATAATTCAGCAAAATATTGCTACTAGCAATTATTAGTTTTACTTACTGCTTCTATAGCCACCTTTACAATCACTGTCAAGAATCACCTCATACACATGCAAGTCAGATAGTGTGTTTATCATATCTTGACAAATCTACTTTCTATGTAAAACTACATTAGTGTGTCAATAACTTTTAACTTCAAGTAGTCAAGAAAACAGGAGAAATAAAGCAAGTACTTCAACTGAACTTGAGAATTAACATGAACTTGTATTCTTTACTTGTGAATTATTAAGTTTATATGCTTAACTGAAATGCTCTGTTTTCTTCTTCAGTTTTGTCTTTGCTGGGGGAGCACGCAAGTTGTGAAAAGTATTACTGTGTTATCAAGAATAAAACTAGAATACCCAGTCCTTGAAAAAAACTCACTTTTTATCACATACTAGTAGATACTCTTTTCCCTTCATTTTATATTATCTCAAGTAAAAGTCTATTCAACTCCACACGTGCATATGTAGCACATAGTCCTTCTAAAACAACAAGCCATGATTTTAGATTGAGTCCATTTATTGCAACGGCTGTCCTGGCAATCTTTCCCAGATCACGGTGATTATATGTTATAAAATTACAGGGATAGAATATTAACAGCTGTAAGATATAAATCTGAATTAAATATTAACATGTACCCATAGCATTCTGCACAATACACCTCGGACGGCTTCCTTAGAGTCAGAAAGAAAACTGTGGTAATTTTCCTTTAAAAGTGGTAATTTTTTTTTAAGCATTTTCCCAGGTGTCAGGTATGACATAAAGGGTATACAGCATGTTTAATCTGATTTTTTTTTT
>NW_010308456.1:0-6251 GCF_000700745.2 Antrostomus carolinensis
ATTCTATGATTCTATGATTCTAATGAACTTCTCAGTGCATTCTCAGTACCTCAGCACTTGAGGTGAATAATGTGGATGTGTATCTTAAAGTAGGCAGATAGTTGTTGGAAAACAAAAAACAAAACAACTTTCCTCTTGCAAGAAGGGGACCCTATGCTTAAGATTCCTCTGAAATTTCCATAAATGTGTAGCTCTGTTCTTGTTTCTGTTTCCAAAACACACAGGCTAATAAAACATTGAGGTGGTCAATCACAGCAATATGCCACCTCCATAAAAGAAAAGCATTGACAAATATTAAATGCAGTTATGCAGTGAATAAATAAATGAATTTATAATTACAAATATCTTTTGTTGCAGCAGTTAAAAAGGCATAGAAGTTTTCTCACACCCACAACCTCGGGAGAGCTTTATTTAAAGTGCTGAAAAGCAAATTCCAGTGCTGAAACTCGCTTCCCTGGAGGACAATGTTTGGGAATACTCTTTAAGTCCTGGAAGCAGTGACTAGAACATACTTATTTTTGACATGTACTCTGGTACTGTCTGTCTTTCTCAGATTCTGATGGAACCAGATAGTGATCCTGAAAAGTGAAGGCAAACCTAGTTTGCTACTGTTTGTGTATTTAATGGAAGCAAAGCAAGAAAAGTGTATGATACTATTTACATTTTTCTGTAAACTTTGTCCCTTACATGATGCAGGATCTTGTTCTTTACAGAATGCAGCAACCTCTAATTCCTGTGTCCTCATAAATAATCCATAGGAAAGGAACTACCAGGCTGTAGCTGCTGTTCTCTTCTTTTGGCTCTGTGGTTTCTATGGTAGTCTGAATCGTCTTGACACTGAGGTCTCCTCGTGTAATTGCAGCCAGGTAGTGTTAGTCTTCATCCTGACACAAGTCCCCAAGATGTATATGCACAGGAGATGTCTGCTCTCCAGAAAGTTACTTGATTAAGCAGAAAAATTAATCAAAACTTTACAGATAAAGTAAAACTTGGAAGAGTCTCAGTGTGGGAGTTTTGGGTTCACATTTGAGTTCATTTAAGTAAGACTTACTCTATTATGTGTTAAGATTGCCAACTTGAATGCTGAATGTATGGTTCCCTCTTCAGTGGAACATGGCTTCCTGTTGATGGAAGAAGTTGCTCGTTAGGAGATTTCTGCTTTCTTTTGACATTCTAGCAGCTAAATAAATAAAATCCCAGGCCTCACTAGGTTTTTGTCTTTGCAAACTTCTGCAGAGCCAAGAGGTTTCTGTGGTAGTAAAGGCTGCTCAGGTTGTTTGTGGCAATCCAGCAAAGTCAGTCCCAGGTAGGCTAGCAGAGCTGTGAAGATTTCCTTGGCTATTGGCATATGGCTCTGCCTGCAATTCCTAAAAAACTCTACCTTAGAAAAACAGTAGTACAGTTGGAAGCTACTTTGCTAGATAAGGCACTTGGAATGGTTTGTCAGGGATTTTTTTTTCTATACTTTATGATGGCAATCCAACTGGTACCAAAATAATTTCTTATGTGTTTGAGGCAGAGCATCTCCTGAGGCTGGCTGCAGGGGACACTCTGAGGAAAGCCAGACCCTGGCCACAGCCCAAACGGCTGGGGGTGAAATGCAGCTGGGCATGTAGTGGGAATTTGTGATTTATGGAACCACTGTGGAACCAATTGGAGATCATTTGCTGCTTTCTCATTCCTACTTTAAGAGGGACATTACAGTAAATAATGTCTGTGAAGAGGAGGGAAACAAATGCTGTGGTTTGTTTGACCTCCTTCTCCTTTTGAATCCCTTTGAAGTTGGTAAGTAAATAATTTGGGCAACAAAATCAGCACTCCACAGCGTTCCTTTGTTTCTTCTGCTGCTTTACCTTCCCTTCCTGCTCTCTGCCCTCCTCCCAGCCACTGCTTGGTTAGCTTGAGCAGCAAAATGGGTGTCCTGAGGAACTGCTGCAGTACAGGAGTTAAAACGTTTCCTGGGAACCTAATAGAGTCAAACAAATTAAAATGCAATTCAAAGAAGAAGTTTACACAATATTTATTTTTCCTTTTTCAGTAGGACATACTGCAAAGTGGGGGACTTCTTCCCTTCAGAAGATATTAATAATAATTTAAAGGCTATGGAAGACTGCAGTCACTGTTTTCCCACATGAATACAAACTTGCCTTAATTCTCAGCGGTTTCTTTCGTTATTTGAAAATAGCAGTCTCCACAAAATATGCAGCCTCTCCAAAAGATGGACTTCTGAAAAAAAACTGCTTTATATATCATTTGTATAGTTCTTTACAGGCAGGGCTCAGCTAGCTGCTCTGCTGGTGCAGATGACATCTGCCCTGAAATTAGTGGTTTGTGAAATCCTCAAATGCACGGTCACCCCACCACCACCTCTCATGACTCCTGCAGCTCTGGGCCCTGGCACTGTCAGGGAGGCAGGTGGAGGACTAAGGGTCCTGGCCTGCCCAGTAATACCTTGGGCCCATGGTGTCACTCTGCGTTTTTGTTACTTGCTTGAGTCCACTGCTGGGAAAAGCACAGAGGTCTGACATCTTCATGGTTCTCTGGAGAAGTTTAGGTCCCGATGGTGTGGTGATCTCCCTCTTCCGTTGTAAAGGCTCAGTAAAGAGCTGATGCTATTGACCCACGTTTGTCAGTGAAGAAGTTAGAGATTAAGCACTTAATTCTGGGTTTTACTCCATCACCTCAGAAAGCATGAAAGTACAAACCCGTTCATGTTTGCAGCGTGCATTATTTTGTTAGTGGTGAAGGTCAGAGTAGCTGTATGAAATCCTAGTGTTGTCAGACCACGCTGGTGGATTTGGATGGTATCTGGCCAAAAAACTTGGTATTTTCTGGTATCCCACATGAGCAAGGAGGGCACAGGTTTGACTGTAAAGAGTTGATTTCTTTTTTAGGTACTTCTCTGTTCATATGCGTAACTTGAATTTTCTTTCAAACCTGGGCACAGAACTCCTTCTGGACTTAGTTATTATTGTATCTTTTAATAAGCTGGAGTTATTACTTCAGGGATAGCAACATGGAAGATGATACGAGTCTCATTTCTCCTCATGGGGATTCTCATCAGAGCTTGCAGAGCCGTACCCTCAACTCAGTGGCATTTTCTTCATTTTAGCTGTGTCCCTTTCCAGCTGTGGCTCTCCAGAAAACACTGCTTTTTGTCTGAATCTAAAATTTAAGTATAAAAACTCTGTTTTCTGCTCTCTCCTCTCATGGGAAGGAGGAGTTGGGAAGCAAAAAGGTCAGGCTGGCAGCCCCCCACCAGCTCTGTGCCCCAGCCTCCAGGTGGGATAGGGGGAGCGCACCTTGCCCCAAGCACCACCAAAGGGATGTCAAGCTGAGAGAGAGGAGGCAGAGAGAAATAAAGTTGCTTTGGGGATCTTCATCCTGATGGGAAGAGACCAGCAGCCAAGGGGGAGCAGGTAGCAGGAGTCTGTAGCCAGAGAGGCCAAGAGAGAAATGCTGGTGCCCAATGGGGCTTGTGCAGCAGAGTGGAAGAGGGCAGGGAGCTGCTGGCTGTCTGCATGAGCATGCCTAGGTGTAACACGTATTTAGCACTGGAGCAAGTCCAAGTCCGTTATTAATTGCTTAGTGAGGGTGAATCAGAAGGATGAAAAAGGCAGCTGTTTGCTGCCAGGATATTGTAGCAATGCTTTTGAAGACGTTCTTTGATATCAAGCTACATAACTGTTTTGTAGTTGGTGATATAAACATGTTTAATGAAAGGTGCAGCACATGGAAACATTTTAAACCAGTTATTTGAAAAACTGTAGCCTCTTCCCTAACTCAGAGGGCAGTATGCTGAGTGCTTGGCTGAAGACACTGTGCACATCCAGTCGTGCATGTGAGCAAGGGTTAGAAAGGCCCGGGGAGTGCAGGAGTCAGAGGCCAGGGCTCGGCTCGTGCACTGGGCTTGGGAAGATATGGGAGGAGAGAGTTGGCCCAGCCAAGTGATTTTGGGTGGCAGGAGCCAGCATTGATTTCAGAGATCTCTTAACTCTGCTGTTTCTGGGACCAACACCATTTTGCGAAAGCCACAGTATCTGTCGAGGGCTGTGTTCAGGGTAGCTCATGGTGTGGGGCTGGAGCTTGTTTGTGGGCATTGATTTCATCACCTACATCCTTCCTTGACAGGTTAGATCCTGGAGGGAGCCCTCCTGCCCGTGAGCCAGCAGCCATGCTTAGACCCAGCCCAGAAGCAGCTGCCTGGAGATACTCCTTCACATTGTCCCACACACACCAATCATGCATGTGTCTGAGGATGGAAAATGGTGCTACCTGCAGCCACCTGGTACCTCCTCTCGCCCTCTCCACAGGGACATACGCCGGTGTCCTCTGGAGGAGTCCCAGGCTTGGTTTCACACACATGTGCTGCTCTTGGCAAGCACTGTGTGAGAAGAGAGGGCAAGGTGCAAGCAGTGTGCCTGCTGCTGCGGCAGGAGGTGTTGGTCGTGGTTCTCACTTCTTGAGGAGTTATTTCCATCGTCTGCCACAGGAGACTATTTTTGTCTGTGGTAAACAGTCTTAATTCCAGTGCTGTGTGATCTTTGGTACAACCTCAGCATAGGCCAACGGGCAGGCACCCACAATCCAGAGACCACGATCTTGATCTTGATTCAAATGCCCGTGGGAACTTGGTTTACAAAGCATGTTTGATGTGCTCTTAGTAACTCCTGGTGCTGAGGAGAGGTCTTATTAAATCTAAGCATGTTTAGACTTTCTGGCTGCTGAATATCTTGTGCTCAAATATTTTGCTTTGCTCCCGTCCAGTGAGAAGTGATGAAACCTGGATGTCTGAGGCAAAGCTGCCAGCTTTTTGCCAAATGGGGTGATAGAAAGCAGTTCTCAGAAGTAATGCTAAGTGAAAATTTAGTGTTAGCAAGAAGTCCTGTGTTGAACTGACTGGTTGAATACACATATTTCCATCCAGAAGAGCTGTGCTTATAGAAAAGAGTGCAACACCAGGTATTTAAAACATAGTTTTTGTAAGCAGTTGTGTTTTTAAGCTCAGTGTATTTGAGGTTTGGACAATACATGTGGAAAATAATGGTAGTATTCTTCACATTTTTCATTTGAAAATGTGAACAGGTGTATTTTTTTAATTCCTTTAAAGTTACCTCTATTTCAAAGCCTGTGGTATATAATGGGGTTATATTTTCAAGTTTTTTACTACATTTAGTCATTAAATCTCTCTTTGAATGAATTATCAGATCCTGAGTTTTATTCTACCTTCCCTCTGTATCTTCAGACTACTTCCCTGGGGTGCATTTTCCAGCAAATGTCAGTTTAAGATTTTCCTTGCTCCGGCAATCTTGTTGAGCTGCAGTCAGGCTTCTCTGTAAGAAGCAATAGTTACTAGGACTTGGTTGAGTTTTTGGACGTTGCTTTGGTCCTTGTAGCAAACAAGCTTTTCCCATGACCTTTTCCTTTGAGGCAGGTAGGCAGAGCAGAGGCAGCAAGGGACGTTATAGGTGCAGGATGATGCTGCGCTTGCCTCTCATCACCTGGAGTGTTTGAAAGACCATGGTTCACCAATGAAAAGCCAGAAAATAACATTTATACTTTCTTGGCTCAAAAGATGTTCTGTGGTTAATGCGTTTCAATGCTGACTCAAAGGCAGATATTAAAAAAAGGAGTTTCCCTGGGAACAAGACCTCGTATAACCTTGACAGAGGAGGATGGCAGGCTGAGGTCTCTGGTGCACAGTTTTTCCTGTACACTTTCTGCAGAAATATAATGTTTTGTGACCTAGACAGTTGTCAGGCTCTTACTATGATAGCGATGTCTTTTCAGCTTTTCGAGGAGAGTTTTGTACCACAGAGGATCCTTGGGATTGTACCGAGGTGACACAGGCGAGAACGTAGCTCAGTGTGATGAAGACTGTATGAACACTAGACTTTTCATTTTAAGGGGTTCATCCCCATTACGTTTTGTTGTGGCTGTATACCTTTTCTCCTTATTTTCCCTTTTCTTTCACAATAAGGGTAAGTTGCAAACCAAGCTCCAGATTGTAGTTACTTTATTTTTCATCAGCTCAGCCAAAGTAAATGCATACAGTTAGAAACATGAAGTTTAAATCAAAGGCCACGGGCAGTTCTTTTTTACTACACAGCAGTCAGCTATACAGGCAGCAAGGTTGTCCTGTGTCCTGCTTGAAGTGATCTGGTTTTACACTGCCTGGACCTCTGTGGACCCCTCTCTTGGTTCAGAAAGTTGATAGCTTCTACACTGTATTGCTCCTTATATCTTTATTC
>NW_010308456.1:6269-79227 GCF_000700745.2 Antrostomus carolinensis
TATTTGCTCAAGAGGCCAGTTTGCCTTTCATCTTGAGTATATTCCTATATATTCTGAAAGCAATACAGCTTGGATAACAAACTTGAACATATGTTTTTTAAAGCTTGTGTACTAGGAAATCTGAAAAACCATATTTAATGTTTTATGGTGATATGATTTTGGATCTATGTCTCCTATTCACCTCTGTTCCAAGCGTGAACCTGCGAGAAAATTAAATAGCAGGCAACAAAGCTAGTAAAAAAGACAAAGCTTCAAAATAAATGCTGTTGCTTGTGAAAAAGTGGTTGAGTGAATTGGATGAAATGGTAATGTATTTATATAGTATCAAGTCAAAGTTTGATAGCTTGGAGGTTATCTTTGCACAGCATGCCACTTTCACCCCAGTCCTCGGTATGGCACATTTCTTTATCAACACTTAATTTCTTGTTGTTCACCTTTGAATAATCTTATCAAATCTTAAGTTTGTTCCTCCTAGTGATTGTGGAAGGAAATTCAGAAAGTAATTAAAATGAACAGACCAAAACAGTTTAACCAAAATATCCCCAAAAGTAAAATTTCAGGTAGTTAAAGTGAACATTAAGAATCCTGCAGAGCTGTGAATTCACAATTTTATGAATATTTCTAGGACTAACTTCAGTTTTGCAGTGATAAAGGGTAACAGTATACAAGATTCCTGTATAAAGACTGCCTATGCCCTAACCAGCCTAAAACTGAGGGCTGCCTATTACATGCCATGTACATGTGCCACTAGTTCCACTATTGCAATAGTTTCCTTTGTTTGGAAGAATTAAATTGCTTAAGCTTTAATATATAAAGTTTAATTTAGTGGTATGCTTTTTTAAATAGTTCACTAAAAATTGCTTCCTTTAGTAGTCAAGGTCTCTTATCTGATACCTGCTTCCTTCCCCTCCGTGGATGCTTCCTGTTTTCCATGTCAGTCCCCGCATCCCCCCATGTATTTCCATGCACCTTTTCCTGTTGTCATACATTCTGCTGCAGCTGCTCCTCAGATGCCTTCACCAAGGAAAGGCTTCAAAGCCAAGCTGGCTCCTACACAGCACCATGAAGAAACACTTTATGGGTGCCTACCCTCACCCCTTGAGCAAGGAGGCAGCAGCACATACACCCCCGGGCATGCTGCCATGTGAAGTAGCCTGCGCCACTAATGGTGCGCATCCCACTTTTGATGCCCCTCTTGTGTCTTTGCCTTGTGGAATTGCATCTTCAGGATTTCAGTAGTGTTGGGCTGTACCTGTTACATGTGGAATTGCATCTTCAGGGTTTCAGTAGTGTTGGGCTGTAAAGCAGAAAGCCAGAGAGCCTCTGTACAGGACTGACAAATACATCTTAGTTCATGAGTGTTCCTAACCCACCTTTCTACTGCTTCACAAGAAATATGACTGTATTTATTTTAGTTACCTATGTTCTACCAAGAGTATAACTGGAGTATTACAGAATACTTTTTTAAAAGGTGGAAGTGCACATGAGACATGATTATGTGGCTAGTATTTTCTTACACATTTTTTATTGAGGAATGTGTTTTGTTTCTCTTCCTTGTTTCTTCTCCTACTGCAGGGGATGGATGTGGGCACATGGTGATGTATCAAGACAGTGGGACCCTGGCATCCAAGAACTATCCTGGGACATATCCAAACTACACTCTTTGTGAAAAGAAAATCCAAGTGCCTCCGGGAAAACGCCTGATCTTAAAAATTGGAGACCTGGATATCGAATCACAGAAATGCGAATCCAGCTACCTTACCATCCAGAGCTCTTCAACATTTCATGGTATGTCAAAGATAAGGCAATGGTTGATGCATGAACTGGTAAAAGTGTGAGTAAAAGCCAGCTGAGCCAAATGCAATAAACATTAGCCTCTGTCCTTTCCTCCTTCTTTCCATATTCAAGTGTGTCATCCTCATGCCCAGCTCTGGCACATCTACTCCAGGGGCTCTGTCCCCAGCCCCACAGAGCTGGACTAACACAGCTTTGGCACAGCAAGTAGGTGGATCTGTATGAGCCTTGTACTCTTCTTGGGTAGGGGAAGAGCTAGCTCCTGAAACAGAGACAAGAAATTGGAGTCAATGATCCTGCATGTCTTTATTTCTAGGCAGTTCAGGGCTCAGAGAGGAGATAACCTTTATTATTGCTAGCTATTAGTCACTGATAACCTTTGCTAATGTACAGGCTTTAATATTTCCAGATATTAAATGCGTGCAGCCAGTCTGCAGTCCTGCAAGTGATTTGCACAGGAAGATAAGTGAGTAATACGCTATAGCTGTGCACTTAAAACAATCATAACAACAGCATCCTCCCCAGGGAGTACCTGAGGCCTTCCTCAAATCAGTTTTCCCATCCAGTTGTTGTTGAAACTTTTGATCTGCTCTTTCTAGAAGAGTCAAACCGATTTTCAAGTCAGTGTGCCTTTTTTCAGAAGTCCAATTTAAATTCAGGGCTGCGGGGAGTTCACAATGCAGGAATAAACTCTCGAATCAACAGTTCATAAAATTTTGCCTGCTGGGAGCGAGCTGTAGCCCTTCAGTCAGCTGAGGCTGAATGTGCTGTACTGGACTTAACAAGCAGAGTGGATTCAATGGGAAAAGACAATGAAGAGATGAGCTACACAAAGCCTGTGCAGTTTTTCCAGTCACCCAGCTCATTGCTTGGCTCAGCGAAGTGTGTGGTTCTCCTAAGCTGAGGGATTATTGCCTTTCATTCATGAGCATCATAGGCCTATCACTCATCTGCTAAGATAAGATCAAGTGAGGTATTAAAGCCTTGCTCGAAAATGAAGGTAAAGGTAATTACTGTTCTCGTGGGGGAGGTATTACATTTTGAAACAGCCTTCACCAAGAGTGGGCAGTGACATGTTGACATCTAAGCCTTGTGTGGAGCTTGATTTGAGGCACAAGGAATGTTTCTGTTCATGTGTGCTGGAAATTTTTATGTTGTTTACCTTGTTTCAGGACTATAAATAAGGAGTTGTGTTCACCTGAAGCAGTCTGTTTGTACTTGGCAGTAAGGGAGAGGTGTTTAGTATTGCATTATCATATCTTTGAATAATTTTTATTTATGCTATCCTGACATTTCTAATCAAAGGCTTTTCTACGAAGCAAGGATAAATCAATATATTGTTTTCTGAAATAAAAAATGAAGCTTAGATGTTGATTGAAATTCTGGCTCCTTACACATCAGCCTGCAGACATTTTCACATAGTTCAGTCCTGCACTTACTCAGCCTGTAAACACGGAATACCTGTGTGTTATGCAATCAGATCCATGTAATGAATTTCTCTAAGGTATTCCCACACCCATTTTCAGATCTGATTGGTAATGCCTGATGCATGTGGACTATAATTTACATTCTGAGTAGTGAACTGCACAATTAGCAGGTTTTGCTCATATCTGATTAAACAAGTTTTATATCTTAGGCATACATACCATCTGTAATGGTTTTTGTGGTCTGCAACTCACTCTAGACTTTCCCACTAGCATACCTACAGAGTCTCTGCTCTACATTCAGGTAAATCCATGCAGAACAACAGTGTGAAAATAGTGCTATATGCATGAAGTCATTATATCGCTTGTGTTTTAAAAGACACAGGAATTCAGAGATGAGATTAGAGTTTCTCTAGTTGTTTCAATAATTTTGCTATAGCTCTGGGTTTTAATATGCATTTATGTAAGAAAAAGAAGCTCCGTGAATGGGCACTGACTGCTAAGTCCATTCAGTCTGTTAAGTGTCCTTTCAGGTAGCTGTTTCTGAGCCCAGATCTCTTCTTCACAACCCTCCACTCTTCATGGACATCTACAGGCAGGTCAACATATTCCCTTTGCCCAAGAAGATACTGACTGTTGCCATCACAGTTCTTTCATAGGATGATGGAGAGTTGAAAAGATTTTTCAGGCATTGAAAACACCTGAGCTAATCTCTGTATGTTTTCTGTATTTGATCTGAGTTTAAAAAGGAAAATCTAAAAAGCTAAGTGTGAAAGCTGTCAGTGTGAATATTACTCATGTTTCAAATTAGCCGAGTAGTCTTTGCTCTTTATTTAAGAGGTTTGCAATTATAAGAAAATAAGGTCCAAAGGGAAATGTTTTAAATACCATGCTGATCTCTTCCACTCTACAGAAAACAACAGAGTGAATGTCAGTATGCATACAAATGTCTATTGAGGAGTGTATCTGAAGCTTAGAAAATTGGTCAGAGGCAAAATACTAGATTATGCGCATCTATATAAAATTAGTGTAAAAAAGTCTTCAGGTGGCAAAGTATTGCTTTCCTCCCATGTGTTGTCTTTCCATTTAACTGTGATTTGTTCATCAGTATAACTTTCTGCTGGCATTTGTGCAATACAGCAAGGAGTAACTCAATTTGTGTTTGGGGTATTTAAGTTCCAAGCAGTCAGGGGAAGCTGTTATATACAAATTAATGGATTAACTGATTTGTTTATGTCATAATACTGATTTCTCCAGTTTTATAAGTCAGTGACTACAGGTTAGACCATTTACATGCAAGTTTTATTTAAGCTGAAGACATTCTTCAAATTTTGTAGACTGATAGAGAAATACTATGAATCTAATTTCCTATAAAAGCATGTAGCGTTGCGTATGCCAGTCTACTGAAGCCTCACTGCTCAACTGAGACACAAACATGACACTACAGTTCTTCTGCCTTTTATAGTTCTCAGCTTTGATGGACCTGTGAAGGCAGCCATTGCGTTTAGGTTTCTCCAATATTGCCATCAAAAGATGGTCATTAAATAATCTTAATGAAGCTCTAAAACTGGAGACATAATGTGGCTGAACACTGTATGTCTGGACTATTACTCTGTACGCTATTTTCTTCAGTGTTCACTGGAGAAAAAACCTGTAACAAGCATTTTCTTTTCAACAGTTAGCTTTGTATCCAGACTTAGACGTGAAAATATTAATCATCAGTCAGCAAAGGTAGTCTCACACCAGTTTTGGTGAAACTGAGTCACCTTTGTCTGATAAACCTTTAAATATTAGCACAGCTTTGCACTTGTTGTCTCTAGGAGAAATAAATAGAAGATCATGTTCTGTTTCAAAGGCATTGCTTTGCACTGGATGAAAATATGGGGGGGTTTTGTCCCACAAAAGGAATCTAGAATAAAAATTATCTCACGGTGTAGACAAGGTGCAAACTTTACTGAAATGCTTTTCTTCTTGAGTTAATTGCATTATCTGAGCATATTAAAAATACTGAGCTCTGAACAACAGCTTCTGATTTTTTAATTAGTTAAAGGGATATGTGAAAACAAGATTAACCATGTGGTCCCTGTAGTTCTCAAGAACACAACTTGCACTGCTTATGAAGGTGTAACATAAATGTTTTAAAAGTTCAATGGGAACTGCTTTTAGTCAGCTTCTTTACATGTCTTTATCAGATTTCTGTACCTCTTTTGACCCTTTTTTCTTATTTTTTCCTCTCTTTCCCCAACTAATGGCTTAGTATTTTTTCCCTTAATTTTGTGAGGTGATCATCACATTGAGGAGATAGATTGAAGAAGAGATAAGTGCCTACTTGCTTCTCCATTCACTTGCAGTCAGTAGGAGGTTGATGCGTTCCTCTGGGGTGGATGTCAGATCTGCTGAGTGACTAGTAATAATTTGGAGAGTTAGTGCTGTTAACTTGTTCTTGCATAATTTACAGCCAGTAACTAGCATGAAATAGATAGAGAAATTACAGAAAATGCTTTCTCCTTCCCGCACCCAGTCGCTAAGGGTTGTTATACAAATTGAGCATTTACTGACGTGTGAGTGTCTGATGGTTGCTGAGGGTGAGTGTGAGCACTTGTGTGCATCCACATGTGTGTGTGTGTGGGTGTGCAGGAGAACTGAGTACCTTTGGATGCCTCCTACCTGTCATTATGACTTGAGGGGATCATCAAACCAGTCTTTCCTTATTGTTTATTGTAATAAATATCTTGCTTGAATAAAGGGTGTGCCCAGCTTTCTTTTTCACCCCTCAAAGGAAACTTGTTATTACAGTATTGTTTCTGGTATTTCAGGAAATCCAGTGAAATGCCCAGACAAGTTCTTGCTGAGGATCAAGTTGAGCAGTTTCTTAATAGTCAGAACTCTTCTAACAGATGGGTTTCGCCTGAGTGGTTGCAGTATCCTGAGGTTTCAGCTTTGGAGAGATTAATGCAGCAAAGAATGTCTGCTTTTCTTTTATCAAATTAGTTCTTTTTTCCTCTTAGCTGCATAAAATGTGTTGTATATTTTTCTGTGGTTTTTGTTAAACAGTTCAGCTCTTTACTAATGAGTCCTAACTGTTGCTGTGCTTCTGTCTTTTGGTTTGGCTAAAACCACAGACATGTTAGAAGTGCAGAATCTCACCTGAGGTCAAGCAGGCAGACCTACAGACGGCACAGGTGGCCCAGACCCTCCCTTTTTATATTGTAATTACTTCTCCAGCCTGACTCTACTTAGGTGCTTGTTTCTTTCCTTTATCACAATCTTTGGCAACCCTTTGTAAATACTAACTGAAAGTTATATTTGTTTTTCCTGAAATAAGAAATGCTTACCTGAGGTCTGAGGTCAGACTTGAATAACTGGGCTGTCTCATCTTGACTAACCAATGTGACTATGTGATAGTTTCACTTGACTAGCCCTTGGCTAGCAGCCAACACAGCTGTTCACCCACTTCCCCCCCACCCTCAGGGGATAGGGAAGAGGATTGGGGGGCAAGGATAAGGAGGCTTGTAGGTTGAGATAAGAACAGTTTAATAATAGAGAGAAAACTTAAAATAATACTAATATTAAAATAGTAAAGGTAATGATAACAGTAACAAAATATGCAAGTGAATGACACCCAATGTTATAGCTCACCCCCCTCCTGACCGAGCCCGGCCTGTTCCCAGATAATGATCCCGGAGGAGCGACAATCCCGAACCGAAACCCCAATCCCAGAAGAACGAGAACCCGAGCGAAAGCCAGAGAGAGCAAGAGAGGAAGAGACCCTCACTAATATACTGGACATGACGTGATATGATATGGAATACCCCATTGGCATATCTAACTGTCAATTAAGTTTATTAATTTAAATATTCTTCTCTCCCCTTAAATCTTGTGCTTGTGGAGTAACAGAACACAAAGTCCTTCTCTTCCAGTGCCAAAAATGTAAACACTGGTATGTTATCAGTGTCTCTCTCACAGCGAGTCCCAGGCTGGAAACTAAAACACCGCTCTTAACTAAAATACCACTCTTCTAATTATTAAAAAGAAAACCAGCTCTATTTCAGCTAAAAACCAGGACAGACTACTCTGTCAACTCATATCTACTGAGCATTAAACACTACCTTCTCCACGTCCTGCAAAGAAGGGTGTAGAGCAGCACTTTTCATCTCCTGGTGCATCCTTGCAGGGTGATGCTGGTTATCCCTGTGCATGTGCATGGCAGGGTTGGAGCAAAGAAGAGAACTCCCCTCTCCCTGCTCCCCTCTTTGGTGAGGAGAGAGAAAGAGTTACTGCTTATGAAAGTGAAGCATTTGTGCGAACGTGGGATGGAGATGAATTTCAAGAATGCAGATGTTTCCATACAACAGATCCTTGCTGGTTTTGTGAGCTGTTTGTGAAAGACTTGCACTCTGGCTGAGTTTTTAGTTCTGAAGTGAAGCAACCATAACCTACGTTCATCACATCTCCTGTCCTTCCCCAGCTACTGAGGTACTTCCAAATTGCTTTATGTGAGGAAAGGCTACTGAATAGAAAGGATCACAATTGAAAACATTGTTTTCTCTTAATAAATAATAATGCTGGAGTGGCAGATCCGTGGGATCGTTGCTATGTGTTGCTCGCCAGCCATGCTTTACTGTGCAAGACTAATGTTAAAGAACAGGGAGAAGATTCCCCATTGAAGAGGGTATGTTATAAGCTGATATCTAAACTGAGTTTCTTAAAGACCCCTGCAGATGACAAACTCCAGATTTCAAATGAAGTTTAGGAATCTGAAAGCAGAATGAGCAGAATGAACTGGACACACAACAGCTAAAGATGGACAGAATTGCTTTTAAAAGGAAGCAAAAGTCTTACAGAAGAGGCAGAAAGTATTAAGAATTACAGAAACAAACAGCATGTAGCCATTGCCAGCTGGTATGAGAGAAGAGTCCTCTAGGCCCAGCACTTCTTAAGGGAAGTAGAAAAAATAAAGGAACATAATTCAACAAAGCAATCTCCGGAAATATGCCAGAGCCTGGTTGACAGTAGAAGTAAACTAGACTTCATAAAACCAGACAATGCTGTAAAGATCATCAGATTTGCAAAACAACACTATTATGAAAAGACAAAAGAAGCAGACTATTGCTAACATTTAAAAAATAAACAACATGTAAAATAATCTCTTCAGTCTCCAGATGGGCCAGCCAAAGGATATCCACAAGACAATTTACCATGTATCTTGGAGGATGTTAATACTGCTTGGAGACAGTGATTCCAAAATAAAAGTATTTCATTTAAGCCACTAAAACTATAGCAACAGATCGGGAGTTCTGGACGAAAGGCATTAAATGTTAGTTTAATTATAGAGAATATTAAATTGGGTACATTAAAAATCCTTAGGCTTGTAATAGATCTCCTGCAGATTTTTTTAAAAAATATATCTATATATTAAAGAATCCGGAGTGAACAGACAGAGTCACAGTTGGGTCAACTTCTAAATGAGACATGGAAAGAAGGCCCTGGCGTCTAGATGTAGTAATACTGAAATATGGAGACTACCTACTCAGTTTCATGACTTATAACACATCTGTTTATTAAATCAAACTTTTTTCTTTGTTCATAAACAAAACAAATAATCCTGCCTACTTTCCCTCGTAGAGCTCCAGCCCAGTCACTTTAACAGGAAACAGGGCGAGAGATCAGCATTCATGACTAGTTTTTCAAGCTGAATATGCAAAACAACCCACCTCACAACCAACGCTAGAAGATGAAAAACTGATAACGTTATCTGGCAGTTCTCAAAAGGGATCTTAAAAAACTTTTGGCTTAGTCTCAAGTTTAAGAATTAAATATTTATCCAGAGTCAAGTCCAAATCCTGCAGTAAAATTTAATAGGGCCCTATAAACAAGTTTATCATTTTCATACCAGGCACAAACCAAGGCTTTCTCCATCGCCCCTCTTCTCCACTATGGTTGTACAGTATTCATACAGACAGCCTAGGGAAATCAATAAATCCTAGGTGGAATGGACAGAGAAGATGAGGAGTACATAAAAGTTTTAAAAGTAGACAATAAAGTAGTATTTCTGTCACCTCAACTGCAAGTAGAAAATACTGACTAGTAAATATAGTTTCCAGATGAAGTCGAACATCTACAGATGCTGATTAGTTTTAATCTTCTAATGTCTATAAAATCTCACAATATATGTATTCAAGGTAATAGGTAAGTCAATGGAGATCAAATCTGGTGGGATTTACTGTGTACATAAAAAGTGCATCTAATTCAGGCATACCACAACCTGAAATGCAGGGAGCCTGGGAGACTATCCTTTTGCTTCTGGCATTCTGGTTATTTACAACATAAATAGAGGACTGCTGTATGGAAGTGCATACGAAAGAGTACACATGGTTGAAATCGAAGACATTATTTTTCTAAATGAATTTAGAAAACAGATGAAAGCATAAGATCCTCCGATCAGTCAAAACTGAACCCAAACTATTGTCTTGACCCTGAATCAGTTTTCTTTTCTAAGCATTACCAGTTGTCCCCTGGGGGAATTTCTTGGAAGACCCTCAATGTAAAATAAATTGATTAGGGGGAAATGAGAATCTGAAGTGGAAAAGGCCACTCTGCAAAAACTTGGCAAAATGGAGAGAGGTGCTGCTAGCCATAAAACAGTATTATTGGGTAAATCAAATCAGAAAGGTGCTTACATTGGTCATTTGAAACACAATAAGCACTGGAAAGAATGGAATAACACCTCTTCCTAAAAAGACTACACATGTCTGTAGTTCTTTCAGGAGTAAAGAAGCACTCAGGTAAGCCAGTAGCTGACTGGTTTCTCTTCTCTAAGAACAGCAATAGATGGGTGAGATAGCGCTTTTAGTTTTTTCTAAAAAGACGAGATGGTGCTTTTACTTTTTTCTAAACCCTAGATCTCAGTGCTTATTTCTGTATTTGATAGCAAGGAAATAAACTCTCCTAGATCTCAGGACAGTCTGAAGACCTGGAAGTGTAGTGATGATATTACCTGAAGTGTGATATGATATTACCTGAATTAATGAGAACTGTGTTGAAATATTTTGAAAGTCTTCCTCAGTTTGCAACAAAAGAACAAGTGAATGTTTTGTAGTATTAATAAATGCCATTACTTTTTTTTTTTTTCTTCCCCAATCGATACAGAAAACCAATAAACTTTTGGAAAATATTCCTTCCTTCAGTGGATACTATTTCTTGCTTTTATGTCCTTTGAAGAATTAGTCATAGACCTCCTTAGTTTTGAGCTACCTGTGGGAGTCTCTTGGTACACCAGAACTGCTCTTGGCAAAAGATAACCGTAGCCTGGTAACCCTTCTTGGGGTTAGGCATTGCATGTTGGCATTGCATGTTGATTTCTTAAATTGATTGTTTCTGAATTTTTGGCTTTCAGTTGGATTATACAACTCTATTTGTCTAGACTTTTTTATTTATTTTATTGGTTTTGCTTATGACATGTGTGATTTGTTTGTATAATTACCTGGAACATATGTAGACTTGCTGCTGGAGAAGACACATAGCCCTGATCCAGCTGGTGTGTGGTTGAGTGAATCAGCCATCTAAATCATACCTACAGAGTAGACAGGTCACTGCCAATCGCTGCAAGGAGAAAGCCAAAGAGAGCTCGTGAGAAAATATGTAGAGACAGCCCTTGAGAGAAGAAAAGGACTGCATCAAGAACAGTGTGGCCAGCAGGAGCAGGGAAGTGATCCTTCCCCTGTACTCTGCGTTAGTGAGGCCACACCTTGAGTACTGTGTTCAGCTCTGGGCCCCTCAGTTCAGGAAGGACATTGAGGTGCTGGAGCCAGAGAAGGGTCCAGAGAAGAGCAACGAGGCTGGTGAAGGGACTTGAGCACAAGTCCTATGAGGAGAGGCTGAGGGAGCTGGGGTTGTTTAGTCTGGAGAAGAGAAGGCTTAGAGGTGACCTCATCACTCTCTTCAACTACCTGAAGGGAGGTTATAGCCAGGTGGGGGTTGGTCTCTTCTCCCAGGCAACCAACAATAGGACAAGGGGGCATGGGCTCAAGCTCTGCCAGGGGAGGTTTAGGTTAGATGTTAGGAAGAAATTCTTTACAGAAAGGGTAATCAGGCACTGGAACGGCCTACCCAGAGAGGTGGTGGATTCACCATCCCTGGAGGTTTTTAAAAAGAGATTGGACGTGGCCCTTAGTGCCATGATATAGTAATTGGAGTTGGATCAGGGGTTGGACTTGATGATCTTGGAGGTCTTTTCCAACCCAATCTATTCTATGATTCTATGATTCTATGACTAAAGCTTTCTTAGGTGTTTTATTTTGAAGAAATGCAATGCCTCCCTGTCTTCTTCCCCCATCTCTGTTCTGGAAAAAAAAAAAAAAAAAATCTAAGTTAGCACTTTACTTCTCCCACTGCAATCTGACAGAAAAGACCTTCTCAAATAAATCACTTGTGCTGTTGTCTGGTATGACACGGTGTCAGATGCTGTCTTTTTGATAAGTTCATTTCCTAAGCAATTTGTTTAACCCTTTTTATAGACATTGTTTTCTCTGACTAAGTTGTGAGTCATTTTCAACACATGAGTACTCCAGGGAAATGTCACACTCCTCACTTGTTTCTCTGCCTGCCTGGCTTCAAGGTACAACTTTTATAAGCCAAAAGACAGAGTTCCTCCTTTGGTTTGTCCCATTCTGCTGACAATTGACTGTTGTTGGCTCTAATAGGGCCGCTCTATAGACTGGTCTTGTTGGTATAAGGCCGGTGAAGTATCTGAGAAAGACCTCACCAAGAGTATCAGCAAAACGAAGAGGCTTTTAAGAACCTGTTAGAAAGGGTACCACTCATCAAATTCGTGCTGTGATTGCAATTTCTTTTATTTCAGAAGTCAGTTTTAAGTTGCCCTAAAGTAGCCACCACCAATAAAACAAAGTTGTCTACAAAAAATCAAAGTGATCCTTTTTCCTCCCAGGGACTTGCTTTAGGATCCAAAAGCTGCCATTCACCAGAACAGATGGGCTGTGGGCTTGTAAAGGGTCTTGTTTGTTTTTTCTCTTGAAAGAAAAAAAACCCCTGCCATTTTACAAAACCCTCTTCTTAGCAGCTTATATTGTAAGCATCCCATAAATTCAAAACAGTGTACCCAAACTGCTTTGGATTTTCTGTCATCTGTGCCTGAGGGCAGCCAGGGACAAGTGTTTGCACCCAGGTGTGGTGACAGAAGGCAAGAGCAAAGACTTTGGCAATCTCAAAATAAAGCTTCCCTCGGGAACTGACTTCTGAAGAAGCAAATGTAATCAAAGAGTCCCGGGCACGCCTGCTGTCACAAGAAAGGAGTGTCCCAAAGACTGTTCCAAGATACTGCAGCTGGTAGCTATAAAACCCTTATCTAATTCAGTGTAAGTGCAAGGCTCTTGTCCCCTTGTCCCAGTCCCTTCATCTTCCCCTTTCTCTCCTTCTTGTCTTTGTTTGAAACTCTGGAGACGTGAAGTGTATACTTCAATTGTCTGATGATGTTTTTAAAAGGAAAATAAATTAAGAAATTTTCTGAATAAAGTGATACTGCCTTGTAACATAATTTGGGTTGTGGCCCACAGGTCCTTGAAAACCGGGTACCCTGTTTGTGATCTTAATCTTTCCCCAGTGGCTGCTGTGCTACAGCAGCATGAGCTGTACGTGTCTGGAGAGTTTATCTAGGGGATCCTGCGTAGATTCCATGGATTGCCTTTGAATGTTCTGTTCTTTAATGAGTTACTGCTGGTTGTAAGCATGCTGCACTTCAAAGGCCAAAGGGCATTAATCATTCTCTTAAGGCTTATGCGATGAGAGACATGGATGCTGGAATTGCTACCATGGAGAGATAATTGGATCCTGGCCAGCTCCTTGTCAGGGTAACTCTGGAGCTCATACCCATAAAGGACCAAAGCCAAAACCCTTTTGTCAACATTTGGATTGGTACTGAAAGAGAATGAGTGTGTTATGAAACTTTGCTAATCATGGGAATATTCCAGTCTAATTATGTCATCTAAACTTTTGAAATCTTCTTTGTTCTGTTTGTAGGGCCATACTGTGGTAATGTGATGCCCGTCCCCAAAGAAATCATTCTGGATAGCAATGAAGCGACTATTCATTTTGAGAGTGGATCCCACGTGTCAGGACGAGGCTTTCTGTTGTCCTATGCCAGCAGTGATCATCCAGGTAAAGTGAAATCCAAAAGCACTATTTCTAAAGGATTGGTGACATAGTCTCCACTATTTCATTATCTTCTCTACACACATAGACTTTAGCCCAAATGTTTGGTCCTAAATCTTTCTGGATTAGCATGAACTATGATATTTTTAATAGCATGTGTGCATGAAACAGCTGTAATATTAACCAGATATAGTAGCTGCTGAAATTCAACTTAGGCAATTTGCAATACCATACTCTTTCATAAAGAGAAAATTAGTACTTTCTCCTTGAAGCTCCACTGTACGCTGAGCTCCAGCATCCACCACATAGTGATAGGATGAAGGGCTAGGAGAGGTTAAGATCTGATCCCTGCATTTAATATTCTGGGGGTCTGTGCAACTTTGTTGAAGGTGTAAAACATAAGAAGAGTAGAAGAGGGAGATGAAAAGAATGAGGGAAAACCATAGCTGTTGTTTTCTATCTAATAAAATTGTTTAAGTATTATATAGAGAGATCTTTATATGTAATTTCATGTGTAGACAAATATTTATCTGTATTTCTACATCCTGCAATGGGGATTGACATTTGTAAACTTTTCACAGATCTAATAACATGTTTGGAACGAGCAAACCACTATACAAAGGCTGAATACAGGTAAAGAGACTTTGCAGTTCTCTGCTCTCTGTCTTGCTTTGCTGTAGCTGTCATGGTACAATTGTTAGAAAATGTCATGTAAGGCAGGTACGGTCTTGGTTTTCTGGGGAAGTGAATGTTTTTGTTTACCCTGATGCTGTAATAGTCCAAGGCCCAGTTGTGAGAAGGAGTAGTGCAGAATGGAAGTCTGTGTCCCAGAAAGACAAGGGATTAGAGTTACAGAGCAAGTCTCATTTGGGTGTACATATACATGCTATATGTAAAAAGCGCTTCCACTTTGAAATTCAAAGTAGCCTCAAATTCCAATGCTGCTCCTGAGAGCAGATCACACCCTGGTTGATACAAGATTATCTGAGGACAAGCTATAATTTCTTGGTTCCTTGAACCTTGTGATAGGATTTGAAATGGTAATAAATTGTGCTCTTCTGGCTGCTGTCTGGATGTGCATGTAGGCTTCTTATCTGGGCTGTGCTGCAAACTCGTGTGGTAGCATTTCTAGAACAAGCGAATTAAACAGACATGCCCTTGAAAAACTGCTTTTCTGGTTCTTTGTGTGCTGCTGTGTGCAGTCCACTCATGAACTCAAGGGCCCATCTATTTATCTCCTAGACTCACTAAGAGACCATCAACCAGAACTTACTGCTAAAATATTTACTGGTCTGAGAGCATTTATTTCATACAATCTTGTTTCTGTGAATTGTCACTACAGTTCATATTTTAAACAAGCCTCTCTTCTCTCACTACAGCAGATATTGTCCTGCTGGCTGCAGAGACATAGCAGGTGACATTTCTGGGAATATTGGAGAAGGATACAGAGATGTAAGTACACAGGATAATGAGGGGAAATTTATAAAGGCAGAAGAGAGAAGCATAGCACAACTTGGTTTCAACTTTTGCTGCTTGACTTTTGTCAGTAATTCTTCCCAGCTGTGTTAGATATACCTTTTATTATCAGTATATGAGTATGTTATCAGTATATAAGCACATGGAGACACTTTTCAAACAGACCAATCAATTGTGTGAGAACAAAGTCCACTGACTGTCAAATACACCTACTGACTTGTGGTTTCTGGCTTTCTGGAAAAACCCTGCATAGGGTTTGTCCCTCTTGAGGCAGTGCTCATCCACGTACTAAATATTCCTATGACTTAAACTTTTTTTTTGCCTGGAGTCCATGTGCATTTCTCTTCTTAAGGTATCTCTTGTAGGGGAAAAAAAATAGATTTCAGTAACATGCAGGTTTTCTTTAAGATTATACCTGCAGTATCCCAGCAGCCTGCTCTGATGTGACATAAATATTATACACTGCCTAATTACACCCCACTGATAACTACCAACCTCTTGGGTTGTTTTAACTGCTTGTTCTTTAAAGTGAAGAAGTTGCCTGAGCGGTTGCATTTATCTATAGTTCGTATCACACGGTGCTCTGCCCTCTCTGTGTCCCTCACGCTGGACTCTCAACCCATCATGCCTCTGAAATCTTTAGGTCTCTCACAGTGGAGTAAGTTTAATCATACCACTGAAGTAAAGTCCCACCTGATCAGAAATACAGCAGTTGCTGAACTTCCAAAACGTCACTGTTCATGTTTAACCTGTTCATCCAGTTATTCAGCAGGCTGCTCCAGCCTGGAAAGTGGCAGAGCTGAAGAAACAAAGAAATGCCACGTTACATTCTCATTAGCTGGAGTTATTCCTGCCCTTCGTTCGGGTGATTAGGAAAGAAAAGCAGCAAATGGCATGACCTCATGCAGATCTTATCTGCACTGAGGAATTTTTGAAAGACACGTTCCCTCCAGCCTTACAGGCGATTCAGCTTTTTTGATGGGAAGAACCTGCCAGGCTTCCCTGGAGCCCTGCTACCTTTGTGTCCCCAGCCCTCCCTGGGGGGGGACAGCCTCGCACCCCTGCTCTCGGCGAGGAGCAGAGCCCCAGCTGGGCCGGTGTGAAGGAGACCAGTCTCTGCCAGCAGCCCCGGGGAATGTCTCCTTTGCACCTTTCCACTGGCCCTTCTCTGCCCTGCCCTAGCCCAGTGGAACGTTGTTGCCACCTAGCTGGCACACACGTTGCCCTGCCTGTGTATTTCAGTGTTATCCCACCTGAGATACTGACAACTGGGCTATACATAAAACCCAGCAGCAGCTAGTCAACACACAGCCAAATTCCTAATGTATACCCTGACTCAAATACTAAGGCGCAGTAACAGATAGACCTGCCTTCAGGCAAGTCCATCACGTAATTACTGTAATTACCGTTTGCTCTTTGCAAAGAGTTGCCTTGCCTTTGACTTTGTTTGGCAAGGACTGCCACAATACTTGTTAGGTTAAAATCTTACAGCACCTTCTCAGAAGCGGATTATTGGCTTTTTCATTTTTTTAAAAAAGGTAACTTTTGGAAACAGATTTTGAAAAAACAGATTTTTTCCCAAAGATTACTGCTTTCCACCCCCCACCCCCCCCACCTCTTATTCCTCTTGAGCCTTTTCAAGATTTTTATGAGCTGTAACACCTGTATACTAGTGACTTGGAAGAGAAAGCATTAGCAGTTTGTCAGACTGATCCTCTGAGCTTTGGCTTCTGCCTTTCAGACCTCTCTGCTGTGCAAGTCGGCGATACACGCAGGCGTGATTGCGGACGAGCTGGGCGGTCAGATCAGCGTCACCCAGCAGAAGGGCATCAGCCGCTATGAAGGCATCGTTGCCAATGGCATCTCCTCGCACGAGTGAGTACCACTCTGGGAGCAGCCCCTGGGGCACAGTGCACTGCCCAGGTCAGCAGAAGTAGGTAGGGACACTCTTTTGGGGAGGAAAAGGTGTTAGTTGTGGGTCTAGGGGTTTTAGGGCTTTGTTTCTACAGCTTTATTAAAATAGTGTTGGCATCAGATACAGGAAAATGTTCCAAGTTTTCAGTGGCATGAATCTCCAAGTTTCCATGTAGGGCAAAGGGAGGTGATTCTGCCCCTCTACTCCACTCTCATGAGACCCCACCTGGAGTATTGTGTCCAGCTCTGGAGTCCTCACCACAGGAAAGACATGGACCTGCTGGAGCGGGTCCAGAGGAAGGCCACAAAAACGATCAGAGGGATGGAACACCTCTCCTATGAAGAAAAGCTGAGGGAGTTGGGGTTGTTCAGCCTGGAGAAGGCTCCGGGGAGACCTTATTGTGGCCTTTCAGTACTTGAAGGGGGCCTATGAGAAAGATGGGGACAGACTTTTTATCAGAGCCTGTAGTGATAGGACAAGGGGAAATGGTTTTAAACTGAAAGAGGGTAGATTTAGACTAGGTAAGGAAGAATTTTTTTTACAATGAAGGTGGTGAGGCACAGGTTGCCCAGAGAGGTGGTAGAAGCCCCATTCCTGGAAACATTCAAGGTCAGGCTGGATGGGGCTCTTGAGCAACCTGCTCTAGTAAAGATGTCCCTGCTTATTGCAGGGGGTTTGGAATAGATGAGCTTTAAAGGTCTCTTCCAAACCAAACCATTCCATGATTCTATGATTCTTTCCCTTCCAAAACATATTTGCAAATAACTTTGTTAGCAGATACATGAATGTACTGTGAACTGAAACAAACACCTTTAATCGGTGTGCTAATAAATCATGACAAATTCATGTTAAAGTTTAAAAGAAGCTAGGAAGAATGAATAAATAAAAAGAGCTGTTGAGCCATAGGGGATTTAATGAACAACTTCTCAAACATTGTGCTTTTGACGTGTGCAGAGTTTTTCTCTTTTAGAATATTTATAGCAAGGGTGTTATATTTACCACTTATCTTCTGACTTTTAATTGTATTGTTGTTGAAGTAGAAATAAATCCTCTAATCTCTATCCAGCACAGTAAGCCCTTCCAGCAACTGCCTCTGTCATTCCTGTTGGTTTATATTTTTTAATTTTCAAATGTTATCTGGATTTTATATGAGGCTTTTATTTTTTTTTTTGTAAGAAGGGAAATCTCAGTCTCATAGCCTACAAGAGCTAAGAGAATAGCTCTGTTTTCCCCATGATTTCTCTACATCATCCTGACAATTTTACAGTCATGGTTTCAGTTATGAAAAACAAACAAACAAACAACCCCCCCCCCCCCAAACCCAAAAAACATTCATTTGGTCTGCTGCTGTGCTTAAACTTCAGCACAAATTGAAATGCTTTATATGTAATGGCACTGGAGTATACAAAGCTAGGTAGCAAGTAGACCACTAGTGGAAGGGCTGTAAATAGTTTTTATTTGTCTCACATGTGTTGCTTGAAAGTTCATTGTCTAAGAAAATTAATGTGAACTTATCTCCAGCAAACCGCAACTGAGGCCTCAGCTCAGGCACCAAGCCCTTCCGTTACACAAATAATACCAGTTCTTTCCATCACACATGCCAGGTTAGCGAAACCCTAAATTAAATACTTTGTGCCTTAACTAAAGATGTTACAGAACCGTTTACATACATTCATGATCCTTGAGAATCCCAGGAGTAACTCAGACAGTAGTGCATAAAATATTGTAATGAAAGGCAGCTGGGATTCCCATTTGTATTTTTTTCACAGTACAAAAGCCAGCGGGCAATGAATGAAGCGTAGAAGACAGCAAATGTACATGTGCTTGGGGAAAACACTGTCTCCATAATTAACCTTTCACCTTAACTGCCAAGTGTCCTTTTAATGTTGCTATTCACAAAATATCCTATACGTTTCATGTAAGTACTAGAAGTACTCACAGAGATGCAAAACTTGCCTCTATTACATCAAACAGGAAAACCTCTGTTTACTTGAAGGAGAGCTGAAACGTGCACCTAGGGATGTCTACATGCTGCCAGAAATTCCTGCAGAGCAGCCAGTGCTGGCAAGGATAAATTGGTGCTCGGACAGCAGTGCTTTAAGAGCTTTTTAGGCAACCTTAAATAAAAGCTTAACCAAGTTCTTAAAACCTCATTTACAGTGGATTTCAGTATTAAAGGTTTAAATTATTTAGTGACTTTAGCTGAAACTGACCTCATCAAAAGCTGCTGCTGGAGTGCATCGAGCTGTTAAATATCTGCGTTGTAGTGTGACGGTGGAGTTATGGCTCGCTTGCTCACCAGCCCTCAAGAGCTGACCTTGGCCTCCCAGCTCCATTTTTCAGTGGGTTTGTTACGCTCCAGCATCTGTGAGGTTTTCGGTTCTCATGATCCATGCGTGGACCTGCACCCGCTAATGTTATAACAAAGATCAAGTGGCTGGATTTACTGGGCAGTTCTTATACCCCAGTACGAATACACGGGGGTTTAACTTTGTCATGTGAGCTGTCCTGTGACCATACATCTGCACACGTGAAGACATTTGTCTTTGAAAATGCAAGAAACCTCATGCTTGTGAATTGTGGAAGGTTAAGTTCAGCGTTAACCTGCAGTGCTTATGAAAAGCTTGTTTGAGACTTGGCTCTGTGGAAAAAGAAAAAAAAAAAAAAAAGCATTAGGTGCTAACATTTATTTATTATGGGAAGCAGCATCCTTTTTTTGCAGAGTTACCAGCACAGGTCACCCGTGTAGTCCCACCACCAGTACTGTTGGCGAGGTGAGGAAGGATCCTGAAAGTTGCCAGGAAAATGAGGAGCACAGGGCAACACCATCTCTTAAAGGACAAAGTGAAATTTGTGTGACAAATGCCACCTGCCACATTAGGAAACTGATGAATTACCACTTAGTGAATTAGTTTGTCCTCTTCAGTGACTTGCAGAATTATAGCAGAAATATTTCAGCTTGGTTTCATAGCTTTATAGACCTTAGAAACACTAAACTCCTCCCTTTCTTTGCTAAAATTGCAGCCCTCTATTTGAAAGCGATCTGAGTGACTTTTTTGTTATAAATCTTTATCTCATAAATAAGCATTTGAGGAGCGCTGTGATTTCTGTTTTGGGTAGGTTGTACTGATCACCATAGCTGTTTATTTTCTTTTCTCTTGAAATGGATTGCTTTGCATTCACTAAGAAAGCAAAAATCGTTTTGTCTGTAATGTCAAACTGGTTTGAAGTGAGCAGAGCATGTCTGATCGCCCCTGAGGACTGCCTGGGGCGAAGATGTGGGAGGGAGGGCTTGAGTTTCTCCTTCTAGCTACTCTACCGCCTACACGCCCAAATAAATCAGCTGCCTCCCAGTGCTCTCCATCTTCTCTGAAGGGCTTTGTTTGCCTGTAGTCATTAGTTTTCCCTCAGTGACAAAAAGAAGTAGTGTTTTTATTGACCTTGACATGGGACCACTTTCCTATTCCCCGTTTGCAGCGCTCTCAAAACTTACAGCCGTGCACACCGCTGTTAGCCCAGACGGTACCTCAGGGGAAATTTTCCTGGTCAACAATAAAGGGCAGCCTGAAAGGGAGCTGTCTTGATGCTTAAGTGCAGAAGTTGTTTTACTGCTCAGTCACGTGTGCCAAGGCTTTTCAAAAGGGGTGAGCGATGTGTGCAGCTAATTGGAGCGATGTTGAAGGGGTCAGATTTTCAAGAAATCCAAACTAATTTCATGTTAAAACCTGGCCTTTTATTTTTATTAGGGAGCCAAAGTCATCACTTCTGGAATGAAAACCTCCAGGGCATCTCGTTGGGAATCAGAAAGTGCCTCCATGGGAGGCCAAGGAAAGAATAGCTTTCCCTTACAGTGGTGATTTTATCTTGTCCTGCATTGTGCAGGGTTGTATGGAGTGGCCCAAGAAATGGCTTTTCTCCTGATGCAAAGCAGTCCAGGTCAGAAGGAGGAAGAAAAGGGGAGCCATAGGTGTGGTCCTGTTAATGGAGCAAAAAGAACCATTCCTCAGGGGGAGCTGTTGGTTGTGGTTATAACAGAACTGGTTCCCTCCCAGATTAAAACAAGGAGTAGTTTTCGTTCAGTCTGGCTGTGATACACCTGTAGCCAAACTAGGAACGGTCAGAGCTGACATGGTTTTGTCACCATCAAGCGTAACTCTTTCACAGTGTTTAAAGCTGGATTTTCTTCAAACTAGTTGTGGACTTACTTAGACTAAAAGAAAGACCATTGATTGCTCTAATTTAAGCTACTGTAGGTGAGGAGAGACCTGTGCCCAGTTCTGGGGCAATGCTCCAGGCCCTGTTAGCTTCATTCCTGGCTCTTTTGGACGCTCTCATGTCGTTGGTCTGAGGAGCAGAAGGAGAAAGCTTTCCCACAGTGGCAGTACAGGGCCTGGGCAGAGGAAAAAAGCAGAAGTGTGCAGTACAAGTAGCAGGCTGATGGGATGGGGAGGCACTTTAAAGCATAATGCACGCTCAAAAAATTGATCTGAGTTCAGTCACGGTGTGAGATGCACAAGAGTGCTCTTAGCGGGGTCGGTAACCAGCCAGGAAAGCAAGCGGCTCTCTGGCCAGAGATGTTTTGCCAGATAAACAGTGATTCTGAAACTGTACCTCTGCATTCCCGTGACCGCCTCCTGAAAGGCTGAATTACCTTTTTCTTTTCTTACAGTGGTTCACTGTCAGATAAGCGGTTTATATTTACTTCAAATGGTAAGAATAATGGCTTTATTTTAAGCTACTCAGATTTTACCTTTTTATTTAAAGATTTTCTGTAAAAGTTTTGAAAAGTAATCAGGAGAATGTCAGGCTGTGTCTAGGAAGGATATTTTAGGACAGTATTTTTTTTAAATTGGCAAGTTGAATAAAAAAAATTGAAGGGATGTGAAGTGAACTAGAAAAAAACACAGAATAGGAATAGGTCATATGCACACAGACAAGAAACAGAAATAGTATTCTGCTGTTACATTTCTGGTGCCAGCATATGAAAAATGGCAATCAGATAATCCCATTTTTATGTACTTTAGGTGGCAGAAAATGAAAGCAGTTTTTCTTCAGACATTTATAAATTCCATCTTCATTATACAAGAAGAGAAGGAAAACAGAGAGAAATGAAAATATATTTACATTGCATTGATATAGAACAAGTTTTTGTTTATAACTTACCAAGATGCAAAAGCGTCTTTAATCTGTCAAGCTGTTCATTTGCATAAAACATAGCAAAGAGGGGGGGGAAGTTTGCGCTTGTTCATTTGAATTATATTTCAGTCATCCGAGATAAAATCATTTACTATTCCACTTAAAACTGTAGAGCATGTACAGGCCTTTGAAACTGCCAGGAATTATTTTTAACTTCACTGAAACCTTATTCCACTGGCCTGTTTTCTCTGAAAAACCTCGATGTGCAGAAATTTTGTGGGTTCTTTAGTGGAGTTCTGTAATAACTTACCTGCAGCTATTATCTTCATGATATCACCTCTTGGCAGCAGTATCAAGGATCTTCTCTAATGAGTAACTTTCCCAGCCCTAATTGCAGGTAAGAATCATGAAATATTTACAGTAAAGTGTTCCTTTCAGTATAGTGCCTTCATCTGAGGAATGTTTCATACAACAAAATTAGTTAATGCCAATCTCAAAAGGAGAAGTAAAATTTAAAAATACAAGAAGTCTTCACAGGAATGAGACAAAACTGCAGAGAATATAAAACAAAATGGCAAAAATAGCAGTTGTAGTCAGACGGTGTCATGTATGTAGGAGTTAAATTGGTAAAGGAGAGGGACCGCAGCACTCTGGTACCAGATCATCCACTACAAACTGACTAGCAAACACCACAGCTAATGGATAGCATCAGGCAAGCACTAGATTAAGCAACATCTGACTTTGCTGTTGTAGGTGGTCTTCATATGTTGCTAGCCTAATATAAAAATATGGTGTGAAAACAAAATAACTCCTTCTGCCTGTCTGTGTGGGGACTCCTAGGCTGCAACAAATCTCTCAGTCTGGAAGAGGGATTCCTCTCCAAGAGCCAGGTTACTGCATCTTCCTACTGGGAGGAGACCAACGAATTCGGGCAGCTCTTCCAGTGGTCTCCCGACAAGGCTTGGCTTCAAGTCCCAGGATTAGCTTGGGCCTCTAACCACAGCAGCAGTCGTGAATGGTTGGAGATAGACCTGGGAGAGAAGAAGAGAATAACAGGTATGTCACTGTGGCTATTAGAAGCTGGGGTTTCAGCTGGAGAAGAAACTGAACGCAGCTGAAAAGCTAACAATGCACTAATGCGATGTTTCTTTCATTAAATATAGTTGAATGTTGTGCATTGAGGAATATTATTTTCCTATTTAAAAAATCATGGCTATTTACAAGACTGGTCTTCCTATAGGGATATAGGATTGAACTCAACCATCATGCATGCCTGATCCGTAAACATGCTGTTAGGCTCAGAACAAAACACACAGGGACTAGTAGAGTCTGGATGGATTATAAACTACTGCTTAGGATCTATTAATGATGCAGTTCTGCAATCAATAAGAAATGTTAAACTCATGGCCTTTGAAACAATGACCCAGGTGAAAGAAATTTCTGTTTCCAACTCTTGGTTTAGTTGTAAAAATGTAAATTATAGGTGCTGCTAAAGATGTCAAGACTGCTGATAAGGACCATCAAAAAGCAATTACCATTTTTGGAGTCATTAATTTGGGCTCTGTGCAAAATTCCATGCTCTAAATTCACAATTTAAAATGGATTTCCATTCTTCACCCAACTTTTAAACTCAATTTCAACATAGTTTGAAAAAATAAACTAAGACTTTGAGGCCAAATTTCTATGTATTGTTTTGGCTTCTGTGTTTGCATTTGAAAATGTTCCTTTAAAACAGACACCTAACAAATGAAAATGTATTTTGCATTTTGTTAAAAGGGATTAAGACCACTGGTTCTGGATCCACAATGCTGAATTTCAACTTTTACGTAAAGACATTTACAATGAACTACAAAAATAACAACTCGAAATGGAGAACTTACAAAGGGATTCTGAGCAATGAAGAAAAGGTAAGGGAAAGTGGGAGGGGTAGGAAAATACCGAGCAATAACGTGTATGCTGCCTTGACGTTGAAGAGCAGGCTTTCACTGTCAAGAAAGATTATGAGGTTCAGACTTGCCTAGACTTGGGTTGTCCTCACCAGTGTAATTTACAGCCATGGAGTAGGTTGTGAGCCTGTTGAAACAAGGAAGTTATCCAGGTTGCTGAAGTTGTGAGACACACACACAGGGAGGCACGTGTACGTGTGTGTATCCCTCTTTTAAAATAAAACATGGTGTAATTAAAGCTGCGTAACAGGCTGTTTGGGCAAGTCTTTAGCTCACCTCAGCACTTGCCCATCCTAGGAAGGCTGTACCAGTGCAGAAGCATTGGTCGGTACAGCACCAGCAAAGCTAAGGTTCAGCTTCAGATGCACTGGGATAGTCAACCCACACCCCGCCCCAAGCAAAACAACCCACTCAGGTAAAAGCACAGTGCTGTTGGTGGAGCTGCACCTGAGGAGTGAGCTTCTGCTCGGGCTGCGTTGCAGGCACCAGGGATCACACCACCCCCCCGCCTCACTGGTGAGACTCTTCTGACATGAGTCTGTGGGCACAGCCTTTGTCTGTTAGCAGCTGATGTACCTGAACATAAAATAAATGCTCTTACCCCAAAATACCTGTCCACACAACAGCTTTCACAGACTGAGGGACTTAAAAAATGAACAGATAAAAGCAGTGCAACTAGTTTCTGCAGACAAAGGATGTTCTGTGCAGGTTTGTCTGATAATATTTTCCCCTGAAAACCTCATGTTTCCTTTCAAACAACAAAAAACAAAACAAAAAAAAGCCCTCCTCCCTGCTCCCACAGCGTTCAAAGTCAGACCTTCACTCATCATTTCTGAGGGAGCCCAGCCTGCCTCAGGGTAAGGCTCTATCTGGTCCTCAATCCTGACAGCAGTGTTTAAAAATTTGGTAGAGCTATAGAGAGATTTCCTGCTAGCTCTGAAGGAATTTCACTGTGCAATATTAACTGGTCTAATATTTTTTAAATGTTAAACTGAGGAGGTGTTGGCCCAAAAAGTGACAAATCAGCCTAGTAGTGGCTGAACTGTGAAAGTAGGCAATTTAAAATCTGCAGGTTTGCAGTTTTCCACAATGACTTGTTACATACAAACAATCTTATAAAAGTATTATATATGATCTTAGTTTCAGCTAAGGTGCATGACAAAACCTGTCCCATCAGAACCCCATGTGGTCTGGCATTTTATCTAAGATATGCTGAGCTCACTTCCCTATCTCATGTGGCTTTTAAGTTTTCCTAGATCATGCTGACACATCTCCAAAAACTAATTTTACAAGGACTACTGTTCTGCACATGGGCTAAGCCGATTCTGGGAAGTACTGTGTAAGCGCAGGGAAAAGGAGACACAACTAATAGTCAGTCTTCAACCTTGATACAGAAAACTGACCATTTTACGAAAATAGCTAGAAATATTTCAGTTCCGTTTTTTCTTTTTACATTTTTATCCCTTGTTGCCCAAGTAAGGGTGCTGCAGAGCTATTCAATCAAAAATGATAGCATTATACCAGCATACATTAACTAGAAATTACACAGAATTGAAACAGAGTGATAACCTTTCTTCTCCCAAGGTAACAGAAAAATGTGATCATCTGTCAGAACTGAAAAGATTATTTCTTTCCAGAACTATCAATTCCAAAAATCTTGTGGCTGCATCCCAGCTTATCAATATATTAGTTTTAGGATAATAAAAATCTTTAAAGTTGGGTGTCAGGATTACTTTGAAAAAAGAGACTTTTAAAACAAGGCAAACAACGTGTTTATGGTTCGTTGCAGGTATTCCAAGGCAACTCCAACTCTGGTGACATAGTACGCAATAACTTCATCCCTCCGATAGTGGCCCGTTACGTGCGAATTATCCCTCAAACTTGGAACCAAAGAATTGCATTGAAGCTCGAGCTGATGGGTTGTCGAATAATGCAAGGTATGGGGTAAGCAGTGCTCCGCAGGCACAGTGCCTCCAAAGCCCCCTGTGCGACCACAGTGCCACTGATGCCCCCTTCTCTTTTGCAGCTAATAGTTCATTTACACACTCAATGTGGCAGAAACCAAGTCAGAGCACAGAGACCTCCCTTGGAAAAGAAGACAGGACTGTTACGGAGCCCATCCCATCAGAAGAAACTAACTTGGGTAACACTACCTAGCGCTGCGTTTTCTCTAGGCTGCATCATGTCTTCAGCCCAGCCTGAGTGAACTTGCAACTTTCTCACAAATCAAAACTTTTATTTTCCCTTCAGACTTTATTAAAGGTTAAGGACAGAGAGAAGAGGGAGGAGCATCTGTTCTTTTTGTCTTAAGACACAGAAAGAGATGGAAAGCTTTAATTTTCCTTGATGTGTGAAACATCAGGCTTTGCTTTCCCTGTCATATTGGTTTATTTGCCATGTTTGGTAGGTGGCTCAAGGGACTATACTGAGCACTCATCAGCACTTTTTGGAGGAGCTCTTCCTCACCATCTTCCTATATTTTATAATTTTTTTAATGTATGAGGCAGTGGTTTCACAAAAATGCTACCTTCTCTTTATTCAGCCAGGACTCCTCCCAGAGCAGGTCCCCAGCTATAAGCAGCATACAGTAGTGCATGGTTGGGTAATTAAACACTTTTTCATAAAGCCTATATTCACAGGAGCTCAGAAAACCTTAATTCTCATACTTCTCCTGGAATATGCAGTCTTCATCCTTTAATGTTGTGGACCTAAATTCTTAGATCTTAAAAAGCAAGCAAACAAACTTTGTTGCTTATACTGACGTTTTGGTGGACCCGTAGCCAGGCAGGAATTACCAGACCCCCACACCAAACACTCTGCCCATTAGGTAGCTGATAGTTGTCAGAATGCCTCTGTAAAAAAATGGTTGTAAGAAGCAATCACTGTAAGAAAAAAGCTCTTTTCAGACTGCATTGCTCTTGCCAAGAGCAATCTTGGTCCATCTATGCAGTGGTATGGGTAAATTGTATCCATGTTCACTGAAAATGAAATCTACGGAGATTTCATCTGCTAAATTGTCAGTACCCTGGGGACACGTGTACTACCTTATTCTCACAGCCTGGTAAGTGTCTGTAGAAATTGCGAATGACACAAGAGCCACCCCACTGTTAATTTCCAAATCCCTGCTCTAAACCATGTTGTGTTAGAATTTAACAGGGGCTAAACAGGTTTTTCCCTAGCTCCACTCTTGGAAATTTTTGAACTATTTTGACTGAAGTGTTTCAACGAGTTCAGCGCAAGTCAGATACTCAGCATGTAAAATTGCAGCCTCATTTGGTAGTTTTATAAGCAACTGAAAGCAGAGTTGTTGTAAGTTTTAAAAGTTATCTAGTATGTAATAAGAAAGAACTGCTCTTTGTAAGGATGCATGTAGATATTAAACCAAGTGTCAGCCTTGAGAAAGTCTTTTTAACTCTCTCAACACTGTTCCACATAGGTACATGGCAACTAACTACAGCTGAGGATCATTTTTATAATTTTTATAGATTAACATTTTCATGCTCTTGCAAGGAGTGTTCCTGCAAGATTATGTCTTTTGCTGTATTCTCTGCGGTAAAAATTATCAGCCTCAAAGTAATTTGCCTTTTTAACTTTTATCCTTTTTGTTTTCCCTCATGCAGGCTTAAAGCTTACAGCTATAATTGTCCCCATCGTCATCGTGCTGTGTCTGTTCCTATTCTCTGGAATTTGTATCTGTGCAGCCCTGAGAAAGTAAGATATATTGTCTTTTGCCATGAGAGGCATTTGTGGCTACCCAACTAGCACGTCCCCTCTTTCCAGAGCTTTTTTACCAGGGAGCTGGAAATTCATACTGGCAGTCTTCTTTTAAGTAGAACTCATGACATGTCTTTGTAAATTGTATTATTTCTCATTGTATGTCTTCCCTAGTTAGACAAAAACGAAGGTGAAGGGGGTCAGAACTGCACACCCCAATTTACAGTCCAATGTAACTGGCTGCTCTTTTCAGCCTTCATACACCCACAAACAATGAAGTGTAAAGTAATAGAAGACAGAATAGTTTCCACACCAATGCCAAGTGAAAATTCAGTGAAGGGAGGATTTGAGCTCTCTATCTGGATCATTTTATTTCATTTCCCTCCTGTTGTGTTTCTGCTTCCCAGTCCCTTAAGTTAGAACCCTTGACCTAGCAGGCTGAATGCTGAGCCCAGCTGTAAGGAGTTGCAGGCATACATGGGTAAGCAGCTAAAACTAAGCCACTTCATTTCACAAGTCAGAGGACTGGAACAAGCACTGCTAACTGTGGTTCCTGCTAGATGTTCATTCTTATGAACCTGCCCTTGCCTTGTAGAGCAGGGAAATGCTTCTGCCAGCAGATGGGGATTTGGAGGTATAAGCAATGCTCTGGTCATGTTGCTTCATCACTAGCAGTACCCAGCTCTGCTGTGGATTCCCAGTAAATCTATAAACTAGCCAAAGCATTCAGAGGAGCAGACCCAAAAACATAACCTGGACTGACACATATGGACATAGACACATCAAATTGATGATTGCCAGACACAAGAAATTTTGAACACTGGCACTCACAACTTGCATACAGATGGGGAAAAAAGAAATGTCAAAACCCCAAGAGGGGTTGCATGCCCTATGTTCTAGTAAACACCAGCCTTCAGAAACTCAAAGTGAAGTGTTGTCCTCAGCCACCAAACACAAAGGCTCTCTCTGCTGGAGCTAAGGCATGGAGCTGAAATGTTGTGAGTGCAGATGTTTGTTTATAAATGCTTTCCTCTCCTCACAGGCGAGAAGCCAAAGGACTTTCTTATGGATTATCCAGTGCTCAGAAATCAGGTTAGTGGAGAATCATGCACATTGTCCCATCCTGTCCATTGGGCCAATGGGAAGGGGGTTATGCAACTCAGCATGAAATGCTTATGAAATAGCATGCACGTTTTCTCATTCAAATTCACCTCCTCATACAAGGGAAAAGGCAAGTGATAGTCCCACTTGTGTCATCCTAGCACAGCGCCCTGAGAAACAATATAACTTGGTTTCTATGACAGAAAGGCAATTAGCAAAAGATCTATTATACAAAGCGCATAAATTAGCATGTAAGAGTGCTCCCAGGTGCCCTCCCTTTCCTCCCCTCCTCCAAAATACCTATTTTGCAGAAAATTACTGCTTTCCTTTTCTTTTCCCCACAGCAGCAAGGATTGCTTTTCTCCAAGAGAGCAAGGGCTAATAATTTTTTATGGCTTTAATATTTCCATCTCACTGCCCTCCCTTATTGGGACTGTATTTATAAAGCTTAACAATACTGAATTGTACTTCATATGTAAAATCTAAGTAAGGGATTGGCTTGAGGAGTCTGCTTTAGGAGATGTCTGCAAAACCCCAGTGAAGTATATTCTTTGTCTTGCTCAGTAACACTTTCTAGAGTGGGGTCTTCCATCAGCTTGGAAGTTGGAGTTTAGCTGCTTTTCCTGGCCAGCCAACTCTGCAGGGGAATGTTTCTGAATCTGTGCTTTCCATAAAAAAAAGAAACCACTAAGCAATTCACATGTCTCCTGACAAGTGCCTTGCAATACCTCAGCTCCAAAATTTCATCCCTCAGCAGGTGCTGACGTGGAAGGAATGCTGTTACCCACTGCAGCTTGCCCTCATTAGAAAATTAATTTGTACTTATCATCATATTTGCTAATATGATTTTTCAAGGTCACATCGTAATCCTTTCTCACTTGCTAATGAGGACAAATCCCAAGAAATTGGAGATAGCCTCTTACCCAGTCAGTTCATTTGTTGCATAGATGCTTCATAAATCAAACTCCTAAGCCCTTCTCAACCAGGCTTGGGACTTAGAAAGCTGGGAGCTGTACTCTTGTCACAGGCTCTAGGCAAGCGCCTGACACTGCAGATTTTTTCTTTTATGTCTCACAAGGATGTTGTGAGAACAAATTAATTGATGAGCGAAAGGGCTCAGATATCAAGGAAATGGAAGCCATAATAGTCTACTGAAAATAAGAAATTTTAAGCATTATTTTTGCCACATAAGCAATGGCAAAATATGTAACTGATTTAAAGCTGGCATTTTACTGATATACTTTTTTAATGCATCAGTGCAGGCACCTACAGAGTTTGAGCTCTTCTTGCCAGGAAAATCCTCCATAAAGATCCCAGTTGATGATTTACTTTCCCTTTCACCCTCCAAATTTAGGAGGCTTTTTTTACCAACAGCCCATCCACTTAAACTTCAGAAGAAACTTCTTTAAAGTGAGGGTGACAGAGCACTGGAACAGGCTGCCCAGGGAGGTTGTGGAGTCTCCTTCTCTGGAGACATGCAAAACCCACCTGGACACCTTCCTGTGTGATCTCATTTAGGTTCCTGCTCCGGCAGGGGAATTGGACTAGATGATCTTTTGAGGTCCCTTCCAATCCCCAACATTCTGTGCTTCTGTGTGATTTTAGTCTTGCCTTTTATTATTTAGTCTTGCCTTATATTACTTTAATATATTGACAGCAATGAGTACACTAAAAATTAAACTTTCTGATAAGTCTTCTGATTGTGAGCATTCAACTTGCTGATAAGCCTTCTATTTTTATTTCTTTATCATAGGTTGTTGGAAACAAATCAAGCAGCCCTTTACCAGACATCAGTCAACTGAATTTACCATCAGCTATAATAATGAGAAGGAGACACCACAAAAACTAGATCTGGTCACCAGTGACATGGCAGGTAACAATTGCTCCCCCTGTGATAATTTCATTTTACCCAGCGTGCAGAGCAGGTAACAGGGAGAGGGATGGGCCAGTAATCTCAGAAGCTCCAGCTCTCATGCAAGCTGAGGTCCAGGAACAGATTTGAACACATCTGTGTTCATCCCAGATGTATAGTGAAGCAGCTAAATATATATGTGGAAAAAAAACCCACTATTTTCAATTTTTTTTCTTGGAGTTTTTGGGAAATATTTCCTGACTCTGAAATAGGTACATCTGAAGGTAACACAGAAGGTAATCAGGCAGGGATGCAATGCAAGAATGTGTCTCAGATAGGATAGTTTGGCTTTACTGACTAATTTTTGTGTTTTTATTTCAACATCAATGTCTCTGGAAACGGAACAAAATATAACAGCCCTTGTTGCTGACCAAATAGAAAAACTGCTTAGTTGTTTTGCTGGAAGTTATGCTGTGATCCCTGTGCAGCTTTCCTGGTGCCTGAGTTATTTCGGAGACGAGGCCCCCTGAAGTGGAAGCAGGTAGATGAGAGGGAAGGGAAAAAACAACCATGGGGCTTCTCTCCTGTGCTACCTTGGCTCCAGATCACTATTTGGACAGAGCAAATCCCCACATCAGTACTATTTTCATCCCAAAGGAATGGTTTTTTCATTCATCCTCTTAGCACATCTTATCCTTGCCTAGTTTAGTCTGTCTGGAAAGTCTAGTGAGACCAGCCATTTCATGGGATCAGTGATCAGCAATCTTCCGGAAAGATTAATTTGCTGTTTCCAGCCTCCAGACCTTAGAAATTCCTTAGACCAATGCATTTGGCAGAGAAATACATTTAAAAAACAAATGGATGGTTGCTGCAATTCCATATGGTGCTACCCTGGCTATCTTTCAAAGATGGTTTCAATCCTTCAGTCCTTTCAATCCTTTCAAATCCTTTTCTATACAAATATGCAGAGACCTATAAAGCAGCGTTATTTCATGAAGGAAAGGGAGTGAATAAAGGTTGCTCACAAATTCTGGTTACCTGGCTGCCCCAGCCGTGTCTGGGGAGCCTCTGCTCTCTCCATCCTCCCCTCCTGCCGTGTGTGTGTAGGAAGCCTTAACTCCTAGTCTGGCCAGGCAGCTCCCCAGCGTTAGCACTTCACCTACAGTCTCCTTAAAAATAAGAAACATTAAATAAAAATGTGAATGCAGCCCAGAAACATGCCATTTAATAATTTAATTGCAGAGGGCACGCAATGGTTAACATACTACACAAAAACTGCCCCCGCTTTGAATCCTCGGCTGGCTGCTGGTTCTCAAAGGCAGCCGGGAGTGAGTCGAGACGCTTCATCCCGAGCGAGGGAGATTGCTGGGGATGGCGGCAGCGACGCCGGGAAGAGCTGCACCACTTACTTAGTGAAATATCATAACACCTTCACCCTACATGCTGAAGTTTGGGAAGCAGCCAGGAACTGCCAAAAAGATTCACAGGACATATGGGATCGAATTCGACGCTCATGTCAGATGAACCACGATGCCAGCACAGAAACTGAGCTAACTTATTCGCGCCTGCGTCAAAACATGATACTTTAGCAGTGTCATTCACTAGAGCTGTTCAGGCCACCGTATGTATCCATAAGAGATTGTCACCAGCACCAAAGTGAGAAAGTTAGAATGCTGAATTTTCTCATAATAGTTTTACTGGATTTTTTTTTTTTTTTTTAACTTTTTAAATCTAGATCTCTTTCTTAGATGGCGGCCTGGCATCTGTCTCAACTAGAGGTGCAAACATGCGCTTCTTGAGGCCACATTTCCTCCATCTCGCTCCCTGCTTCTGCTCTGCCATTTGCTCATATCCCTGCTGTCCCCCCTTGACCAGGGTGACCGTTCAGTTCCTCCAGCAGCACCGGTTCCACTTCTCCCACAGCTCGTCACCCCTTGCACGCCCACAGCAGTGCTGAGCTGGCTTAGCACATTTCACACTTCCCTTGACTCTCTTGGCTGTCGTTCAGCCTAACTTCATCCTTCTTGTCAGTCAGCTACTGCAAGATGCCTTTTAAACAAAGCCAGGACTTGGTGGGGCTCATTAAGAATCCTCTGGGCATTTTAATTATTCCAGAAGTGGGATGCTGGTTTTGGAGAGCTGCTTGTTTGTATATCTTCATGCAACATCTTTTGCTAATATTTTATTGGCTTCTCTCTTTTTGAGGGCTTTAGAGTGTACTCCAGAAATAACACTGATTTATTTGGGTGGGTAGGTGGGGAAAGGGAGGGAGTAGGAAAAGGGGTGGCAGATTGGAGCTCCTCTGTGGAAGAGCTTCTGCCATGTTCTGCAACGCTTGCTCTCTGAGGGAGGTTACAGGACTGGCACTGGGTCAAGGTTTCCTCACATCCCCGATAACCAGACATTAAATACACTAACCAAGTCATTTTTCAACATAAAATACTTATCAATTCATAAGTATTGAATATGTAAAATAATACATCTGTGCCTCATTGAGCAGTTCATGCTTTCTTTTAGATTATCAGCAGCCTCTCATGATCGGGACTGGAACAGTAACACGGAAAGGATCTACTTTTAGACCGATGGACACCGAAGACGAGGGAAGAAGGGGGAGTTCAGAGTTCGAAAATCACTATCACTGTCCGCACAGAGCTAACCGGCATGAATACGCTCTGCCCCTGACCAGCCAAGAGCCTGAATATGCCACCCCCATCATAGAACGGCACACAGCAAGAGAAAATAACTTCCCCTCTGAAAACGGCTACAACGTACCTGTCATCTCATCCCAGAAACAGCCCCTTTCTGCCAGCAGCTTCTCTAGCTCGTGTAAGACCGATACCAGGAACGGAGACTATCAGACACCCCAGAGTGTCATAAACTATGACAAACCCAAAGTTAATGGTGTTCTGACCTCCATGAGCTACAGCACAGACTACCAGAAACCTCAGCCCAACGCCCTTGGGAGCGAGGGTTACTCAACGCCCAGGGACTGCCTCAAACCAATAAGCCAGACAGCAATGACAGCTCTCTTGTGATCTGCCGAGCAGGAGAGTTGTGGTGCGCAGGAACGTCGCTGCACAGCTTTCTGAAGCGAAAACAGAGTTTGGAGGGACTCTGCTGCGGGAGGCAGAAGGCAAACAAGCCCTGTGTACATAATATTGCAGTCTTGCTGGGTTCTGACATCTGAAGAAAGCATATGCTGTTTATCACTGTTTATAGCAAGAGAGATGTTATCAGTGAAGACTGTACATCTTATTTTCTGAACTGATCTCAGTGCTCCATTTGCAATGTGTGCAATTTGTACATAGCTTTTATTTAAGGAGAATTTCTTAAGTTTCTTTTTCACCTGGGGGACTGAAAGGATTGCAGAAATTCCTATTTAAGAAAAACAGGACTCCTCCATTTTCATTATTTTACCTGCTGTTGCACTGGCAGCTGTAAATGGTGTATCTTAGGGTTGTGGTGGTTCATCTCCTTTCTTATGATAACTAAAGATAGGGCATCACTGTAGTTCTTACTGGGAGGGCAGAAGAAGTGCAACTACTTGAAGCATAACATGCACAAGAGAAGGCAGCCGAGCATTTAAATACTGTGCTCAAACCCACCTTCCCGACTACTTTTTTATCAGCAATTGTTACATACTTGAATTTGATCTAGTGTACGAGCTGAGCCTGTCTAACTTGCTATTCATGTCAAAAACAGATAGAAAGGCTGAAACCAGTTTTGGGTTCAAGCCATGGTGATCACTCTGCAATAGAAGGAAAAAACCCCAAAACAGTAACAAGCCCAGTACCCGTCAACCTGGGGTTTTTTTGGTTTTGTTTTTTTGTTTTTTTTTTCAGGAAGTGTGTGTGGAACCAAAATGTGAATTTACAGCCGAGATTTAAATCCCATTCAAGACCTAGATTATACTTTTGCTGCTAAACTACAAAGAAATTTGTTCTTTGGCACAAAGCAGCAAACTTCTTGAACTCTTTATTGTAAACTAAATATTTTTCTGTCTTACAAATTTAGTGTAATTTTTCTATTTGAAATATTTCAACCACTTAAAACACAGTGTGTGTATGGCTTACTGTTGCAGTTCAATTTGCAAGACAGCAGATCAGCACAGTTGTTCTCAAATAGTTTTTCTTTTGCAGCAGATGTTATCCCTAATTCTGTTTTTGGATAAACTTGAAAAAGAGTGGGAATGGGTGCAATGTGTTGCAGAGTGGCTGGCTCCTCTTTCAGCAGAGGCATCCCTGAAGCAAAACGGCTTCTGGTAGCGACTGGGACCATCTGCTGCCCTTATACCTGCAGCACTTGGAGCTTTACTTTGAATTTGAAAGCATGTCCTAAAACATCAAGGAGCGATATACTTTTGAGAAGGAAGAATGGTGCTATACTTAAGGCACAAGGTTGGGAAACAAGACCAGTAATACCTGAGCTCTGGGAAAGTCGCTGTCTGAAGGCCCTCTGTTTCCTCGTGTGTAAACTGGGGATAATCTGCAAAGGATGCAACAAAGATTCGTGGTCTGCTTGCAAAGACCTTTCAGATCCTTGGATGGAAAGTGCTGTCAGAGCACAGACTAGTTGCAGTGATACTACTCACAACTATGGCTAACTAGAGACATATCCGACCTTAAGGCAAGCTCTTAGGGGGTTCTTTGCATACGCTTGTTTTGTGGCCTCAGTGGCGCCGTTCCCTCACGCTGCCGCACCGTGCATGCGATTCCTGTGCAAGGAAGGAAGCATCAAGGTAACCTCATTGCCTTCCTGTGTTTGCTGTCAATACAGTTTCTGTGAAATGTCTAAAACACCTCAGGTCCTGAAGCGAAACAGCATCAGCCTGTTTGTTAGACTGAGCTGGGTGGTGTTGTTTACCTTCTGTTGTTTACATGTCTATGTAAATAAAGAACACTGGTATTTGTAAATCAGTTACACGAGCTTGCTACTTAACTCGGTGACTTGATCATCGCTGCACACCCACTCTCATCACATATCCCACAGGGTGAGAAGGAAGTGTTCCTTACACCCTGCAAAAAAATGCCAGTGGCACTGCTGCAATTCACGGTCCCAGTGTGACAGGCTAAAAAAAGATTCTCTCAGTGCCCCATTTAGCCCAGCATTTTTGTCCATAAGCTCTAGAGAGGAAGCGCCCACGAACAAACTTCTGTGCCCAACCCTGCTTCTGGATGCATATAATTGAGGAAAGGATGAGGATGCCGTCCTGATGAGCCTGAAACCAATACTCCACCCACACAACTCATTAGGCTGACTTGTCACTTTACAAACAAGCAGAGTTCAGTAATCAGGGCTACCCCCTGCCTAATGAGGCACCAAGATAATGCAACAGTGCAAGGGGACCAGGTGGCAGATAACACAGCTTGTATTATAATCTTTTTGCATGCTCTGCCACGTACTTTGTGCATCTGCAGTGTGCTACAAGTGTCAAAAGGTTCTTGGTAGCACATGCCCCTTTTCTACTGCCATTAAAACCCATCTCAACACAGCTGTTTTAGTCTAACAAAATGTTGAGTTCCAATTTGCACCTTGCCTTCATCTCCACCCCCACAAAAAACCCCCACAAAACTGCAAAAAGATGGCTTAAAATTAATCCCCAAACACCTTAATCCTTCCCGTGTTATGGTGCCTTGGTGCTGATGGGGATGGAAGCAGAACAGCAGCTCTGTAGTAGCTCACAGCTCCTAGTCACTGCTGTGGTGCTTCATGGTTCAGGTCTGAGTGACTGCTGAGGGCTGTTAACATAAAAAGCCTTGGGCTTCTCCACTTTGGCCTGGGAAATACAAAGTTTTTAGTGATCCTAGCAGCAGATACACAAGGGAACTTCCTGCCTGTGTAGCCTATCCTATTGGTGCTGGAGATACTAAATCCTGGTGTAGGAAGGAAGGGGTCTGCCGGAATCTTCCCAGTGGTAGTGGCTCATCCTCATGTTCCTCTTCTGAATGGCTTATCACATACTGTTGTATCAAACTCCAACTCATCTGCATCAGCCTGTTGTCACCATCAAAACCAGTTGCAGGTATAACAAGCAGCCTTATCAAACTACACATTTAAAACTCTTCCTTTCAGAGTGAAGACTACAGTACACCCCATTTTGAAACATTTACACACTCAGAAGGGCTGCATTACCTCTGGGTCTCTCCAATGTCTCTAGAGATGGCAGGAGAGCAGTCTGACTTTCTGGTCAATGGAGACTTTCCATAGTGTTTCTGTACCAAACTTCTTTTCCAAGCAGGCACTCCCAGTAGGCTGGAATGGTAAAACCAAGCCAAAGTTCACAAGAAGGTTAAATATTAATTTATCATAGCACTAAGGGCCTGCCTGTCCCAGCTGCTGTTGACAAACCTCTGCCTTTGCCAGGAACAGGGTCACACACTGTAACTGCACATATCTCTGACCAAGGGAACTGAAGAAGGCTCTTGAGGTAAAAAATTGTACAAGGTGACGTATGCTGCCTACAACTGAAAACCAGAAATGACAGCTTAGCGTGCCTTTCCAGATAGTGCCTTATATTTAAAACAAACAAACAAAAAACCCCACAGACAACGACAACAACAACAAATGTTCCCAAAACACCACAGCAAAAATACAAATGTTTTTTGCTCTTACCTCCTTAGACTGGGAAATAGAGTGTGAATTCTTATTTCTTCTGTCAAGTACTTTTCCCACACTCAATACACAAGCTTTTTTTTTTTTTTCCTGTCAAGTATAATTCTAAATAGTATTTCTTTTAGTTTCTAGACTTTTAACATCAGATATTAAACCCTACCTTAGTACCTACCAGAATATTTACATCCAACAGGCAATAGATTAAAATTAGTCCTTGACTTGTAAACTGGAACTAGGATTTCACCAGCTCTATGGATGTCCTGCTCACCCATCACCTGCTCTCTTTTACTCTCTTTCTCTGGATCAAGCACTTGGCCTCACCTCCCTCTCCAGACATCATCCACAGGATGGGTTCCATCAGCTCAGTAGCTCACTGGCTACAGCAGTGTCTGCATGGGTGGGGAAGGCAGGAAAAGCACCAAGGCCAACCCACATCCCCTGCATCTGATGAGTATTGTAACCACTGTGCTAACATGGCAGTGGTCACAGCAGTGCCTCTAGCACTTGTGTGTTTTAAAATGAGGGATCTCTGCACCATACTTAAAAAAAAAAACAAACATGAAGTTGGAATCCAGCCATTAGAAGCTGGTTGTGAATCCCATGGTTTGCACTACTGGCATGGCTAAACCCTGGGAAGACTGAGTTTTTATTGCAGACTTTCTTCAGATTTTTCCCACTGACTGCCATCTGGCAGTTCTCCACTCCATGGGCAGAATTTAGTGGAGCCCCACCTGAGGCACGAAATACTCCTTTCACAGGCTGGGAATGTCAGGCTGTATGTCCCGTTACAGGAGCAGACATCTAACTGTGCTTAACTGTTTGGTGGATCGCTATCAAACTATTTGTTTTCCCATGGCGCTGGAGACTCCCATCCCATGCAGACATATGGCAGAGTTGCTGCATCATCCCCAGCACCGCCCCATCATTGCCAGACTCTCTGGACACATTACCAGAAGCTGAGCTGCTCCAGGACACAACTCCATTGCACTGGAGGAAAACGGTCTTGTGGCCACGCAGAAAATTGCAGAAGGCACCAGAGGCCTTTCAGTGCTCAGGTGGTCTAACCTGCATCTGCAACAGAGGGCAAACCAGGTGACCAGTAGAACTGGTAGAGCCCATGCTGCTGACCTACACCTACTGTTGAATGGGAGAAGTGTTAAGGGAAACCCCCAGGTAAGCTCTGTTGTGACATCCCCAGTATTCCCCGATTTTGTACCCACATTTTTGTACAGGTGGCAACTTCTGCCATCATCTGGCATGAGGACTCACTCATTATTTCTGAGGGATCCAAAAACCACAGCAAGGAAGCACTCTTGCCATAGCAAATTACACTGCTTACACTAAGTTACACTAACATCCCTTGACCTTGAAACAGTAGTGTTGCATTTCAGCAACACCTTCAAAAATATGCATATAAATCACCACTGAGGTAGTTAATAAAAACTAAATGAAGTGCAATTGTTTGTCTACGTCCTGGCTTTTGCCAAAAGCAATGCCAGCAGGTACTTTTTCTCCAGGGCATTTTAATTCAGTTCGGGAGGGCAAAAAAATGAACAGGAATTTTGTGACCTCTAAGAAAGGAGTCAGTGGTCTCATAGAAGTCATGGGTCAGGCACCCACTGAAAAGTAACCTTGGAGAAATCCATCAGTATTCTTCTGCTCACCCTCTCTCCAAAAGCAGGTTAGGTTTGCTCAGCGAGGGCGTGCCTCAAGGGCTCCTCTAGCCTGCAATGAGTTCAGACCCTAGGAATGACAAGGTTATGTTGTTGCATTCCTTTTTCCCTTGTTATTTTCTATAACAAAAATTCTGTAATGCCCTTTTCTTTTCAATGTCAGCTATGATGTGAGCTTGTACTGACCTCCAACCTCTGCTGCGATAGTTCAGTATATGGGGCAAATGAAAGCAGAATTTATCGTTTCATTTGAAACTCATCAGTGTTGTTGATGCCCATACTGAAAGTCAGCCTGTCATAGCTGGGAGGGGTTAACAAGACTAACAAGGTTATGAAGAAGCAGCAGCGATGCCTATGAATTATTGAAGCCTGAGTAAGTTTCAAGGAACATGTTTATTTAAAGGGAAAGTGCCATTTCTTCACAATCATTTTCAGACTTAAGATAGAAACCTCTCCTGAGAGCTTCTTTTTTTGGAGCCCCCCCCCCCAGTACAGTCCTACCATCCATAAAGGACATGTGGGAAGGGTCAGATAAAGTATTTCTAAACTAGATAAAGACAAGAGGGAAGACATCCTTAGTTGGGGAAAACTCATGTTATCCATGATAAGGAGGATGCCTAACATCTGACTTACTGTGCTATCTCATTGTATAGTCTGGACATGAGAATTTGGAGGCTTTTTCATTTAAACTTCACTGTATTTGTTTAGGCTTGGCCTCACATTATGCCTCTGCAAGTTCTGAAAAACATCTGCCATCTACAGCATGCAGAGGTTATTCAGTAACCTCTTGTCCTGGGCTGAGTTGATTAATTATTTATTCAGACACTCGCAGCACAGCTACTGAGCTGCCATGCAACATCCAAGGAATTATCATCCCATTTATTATTACATAGTCACAGGTATTAAAAAGAGAAACCCAGGAAGCGGACAACTTAATTAAGTTAAAGTACAACATCATTTTTCAGCATAGCAAAAAATATAAGCCAACAGATACAACATAGTACTCTTACCAAGGTTTGCTTTTGTGTCCTGATTAACCACCAGGAACTGACACCAGGAATCCATCATTTGACTAGACATGAAATTTTTAACAGACCTTACTGGAAAAGGTCTTTTAATGATCTGCATTATCTGCTCATCTTAAGAGAAACAGTATCCCTGAATACCCAGCATTTCCTCCTATGAGTCTGAGCTACTAAAAAGAGTGAGAAAACTTACAACATAACAAATTATTCAAAACCTGTGATGTTCTCGCAGCCAGATAAGATGACAACAGGCAATAATAGACTTTAAAAACATGTGTGTTGCCTACTAGAAGGTAGGCAGAAAAGGTAATGTCAAAATTCTAGGCTTAAAAGAAATATCAAGAACAATTAAATACAAACAACACAGAAATGTCTGAGGCCTGACTTGCAACAGGGAGCTTATCAGAAGTCCTCCTCCATGTGAAGTGGCAGATAGCAGAGAAGACAGTGATACTTGCCATAAAAGAAGGGGAGGAAAGACCACAGAAAGTTACATTAGCCACCACCCAGCCTCTGGTCGGAACGATTTAACGCCTTGAGCATGTACTAGAAACTTCAGCCTTTACAGACGTACTCTACACAACTTCATTTCTGTGGTCAAGGCAACCGCTTCACAGACAGGCAAACTGCGACAGATACGCTGCCACTTGTCCAGAGCTGGAGCAACAAATCAAACCCACCCAAAAATGTAAAGGCCTCTGAAAACACCAATCGCAAACCTGCAAAAAGTCCTCTGTCACACAGGGAGAGAAGACAGGGTTGATACAGACCATGATATGCCAGCAGACCTCCCTTGAAGAGGCAGCTTTTCTTCACATCTATAGCTACGCTTTTTATCCTTAAGTGACACCACCTGTTCTGTTTTATAAAACTGGAATAAGGTGACCTGGATAAAGTGTACCTGTTATATGGAAATGCCAGAGTCATACATGGACGCGGAAAGGTTGTGGACAGCTCACACAGCTTCTCTCACACAGATATCCAAGTGCTTTCAGCAGCTCATAAAAGGCAGCACAAGTCTTTTTTGACACCCCACAACACAAAGTGAGCCATGCTTTTGGTAACAATGCTGCAATAACTTTTCTACTATCTTACAAATGCCTGGCAGATGGCATTCATAAAACATATCCCTTTAGGGGGTATTTAATTTACATAGGTAACATTTTGAAGTCCCAGTCCATCCCCCTCCATTTACAGTACAATCACATCACTGTATAAGGATCAGCATCAAGGACATAAATATTTTATGCCACAGAACATCTGGCTGACAAGTTCAATGAGCACTTGCTTAATGACAGCAAACAAGGTTTGGAGGCTGCACTACCATTTGCTGGTCAGTGGAAACCAACAGCAGTAAAGAAAAGATGATGGTGCATCAATGTGAACTGACCTTCCTCTTTCCTCTGAGCAAGAAGCTTCTGTCTGAAACTTGACTGGAGCAAAACATAAGCATCATCTCCCATTTTTCACTTCTCCTCACCACTGTCGGACAGGACCACGGGCAGCTGCTGTTCCAGCAAAGATCCCAGGAATGCGACAAGGATGGTTGCACAGCATGATTGAAGGGCACTGGCAAAGTGCAGGCAGGAGAGTTTACAAACCTACTTGTTATTTCAATTCATGTTTTATCGGTGCATTTTGTCCCTTCTTTTGGAAAGATTTAATCCACCCACAAACAGAGATAAAAAATTTCACTGCTTGGGTGTGAGCTTGTAAGAGAGCAGAGTACTCATTTTTAAAGTAACTGATGGGGATACTTAGTATTCTATTAAAAAATCATTAGTCCAGAGCTACATGAAATTCTAATTGTCTGTGTATGTGTGTTCATGTGCGCTTGTACATAAACTATATAGACATAAAGGCCAAGTTTTACCATAAGATGTGTCACTCGCAAAGTACTTGGTAAAGGATGTGAACTAGATTGGATGTTTGTTATCTTAAGAGTACATGTTACGAGAAATAGCTCTAACGATAAAGTGTGGGGGGTTTTTTTAATAAAAAGGCAAACAAAAGTCACCAGACACAAAGCAATAGGTTCTAATTCTCCCAAATCTGGGTAACACTGAAGATTTGAAGGAAGCTGCTGCCCCCTTTTGGCACTAAATACAAGTGCAAATTCCCAGCACTAAAACCTTTAGGATTCTGATCACAAATTGCAATTACTAAGTAACAGACAGGTTTTCATTTTGAAAATAGTGTAAAACTGAGATAGCTCAAAATACATTTACCTATTTATCAGATCACTCAAGACAACCACGTTAACTCGCTATAATACACAGTGCTCTTGCTAGTATAGGAGTGCCCGTCTCCTTCATTTTAACATAAAATCAGTTTCAAAGTTAATGATACATGATCTGGATTTACCAGGTCTGAATAACCACCTTAGGTATCTGTTGTGCTCACAGATCTCAGATCTGAAAAATTTATGCTAGCTCCCTGAACTCTCTTATGACACCCCATATCTGTTGTAAATTAGCAGAATACCTGAACTGTCACTCCGGACAAAAAAGGAAGATCAAATACATAGGAAACTGTGCAGTAATACTTGACAGCTACACAAAAATCCCATTTATCATCTATAAAAAGCCTATTCCTCAGTTCCAAGTCCAAAGCTGCCAATGCTCAGCAGCTGAGGTGCGTGCCCACTGAAGGGTTTAAGTAGTAGCACCCACTGGGAATCCTTTCCCACAGAACCATAAATAACCTGGTAAACTGCAAATGGAACTGGGGGAACTGGTGCCTTTGTGCCTGTAACCCAAAGGCTCTGATCAGATCAGATCAGATCAGCATGTGCACTCCACAGCAGCCTTCCTCACCCACCCTTAGCTGAAGAAGGGTCAACAGCAGCAAACTCACCACAGGTTGTTCCAACAGAGAGTGAACCAGGACATCCCATTTCTTATGTTCTTGTTGGAAGGAAAAGCATTTGAGGCAAAGATGTTTCCAGCAGTGTAAATCCAGTGGACCAAATACAAAACTATTCCAGTTCAGCAGTGTGACCATTAGTTAATGCTGCCATTCCCCTAAAGAAATTAATACCAAACATAAACGTTTGGACAACAGCAAAATAATTAGAAAAAAAAATATTTTCATGCCACTCTGCTTTACTCCATCTTACAGAAGTAATAGCTGTACAAATATTTAGACAGTTGATAGGAAAATTAAGATTTAATCGACAGGATTTAGGAGATTTACAAGTATATTTGTTAACAATTTGAAGGCTTGCAATTTAATAAAAAAGTTACCAGATGTCTCCCAAGCACCCTTGACTTCCAGCACCTGTGGGTAATTAAAACATTTCCACGAATGCTTGAGCTTTAGCTTCGCTTGTCTTCACATCTTCTGAACCTCCTGTTTGAGACTCAGCCATTGAAAACCAGAGAGCAGAGAGCCGATGGCCCCGCAGCTGATGGGAGGGGAAGCTGGGGAGATGGCTCAGGCTGCAGGTCAGAAGAGCAGTGCTTTTGCATTTCAGAAAGGAAATTTGAATACACAATGACAGAAAGTTAACGAGGGGAACGTTATCTCCAGTAGAAAAAATGGCACCATTTTGACCAGTTTTCCTGGACTGATGCACTTCTAACATACCTCCCATGGGGGACTGGAACAGCAACCTCCTGCAGAGCCTTCGGAACACCAGCAGCTCCGATGCTTCAGCTAGGAGAGACAAGTCTCCACAAGCCAGGCAGAAGGCTGACAAAGAGACACCAAATAATTTTGACAGCTGACTTGAATTAAACATTTGTAAAGGGTGTAGAAAATTTACCCAAGTGACTGAAGTTTCCCCTTAAAAAGGGAAAACTCATAAAATATTGCATATTCAGGCATTTGGCCTGGAAACCGTGTTTGTGTCCTGTACAGCACAGCTGTGGGTGTCAGGAGCAGACACCAAAGTATGTCTGTAGCAGGGGTACACCAGGCAAACACATAAGGCAGGGCTACTTTGAAGCATATGATGCAACAACTGCCTTGTTAAGAAAAAAAAAATTAAAAATAAATAAATAAATTACTATTTATCTTTCAAAGCCAGGAAAACATTTGCCACTCTTGGGTTCTCCTCCAATTGTGAAATTTCTGTAGTTTCTGAAGAACTGGAAACCACGTTGTACTGGAAAAGACATGTTCTGGACAAAAGGCAAGCTTGAAATATTTTAGGTAATTTTCTTTTCAGGTTGTTGAGCTGAGGTTTTAACCAGCAAAAATGGATTCCATACACATATCTTGAGTCAGGACACTTCTTTTCTGTCATGTGTGATCTCTGGAAAAAAAATGCAGAGGGCTATCCAGTGACTGCAGTCACTGGGAGCAGCCTCTAAGGTCCTTCAGCTGGGCACTGGGACACAAAGAAACTTTGAATGATCTCCCTTGACCCCAGCTGACATTACGGGGTTTTTTCCCCTCTCCTTTTTCCAGTCTCTTCCATGTTCATTCACAGCTGCCTCTAATCCTCCGCTTGTTTTATGACAGCCTAAGTAAGTGTAAGTTTTCTCTACTTTCCCTCTTCCTTCCATCTGTTGAAGTCATGCAATCTAAATTCTTCTAAAGATTTTAGAGCTAAAACATAAATTCTTGCAGTTCTAGCCCTCACCAATTGTACATTATACATCTTTTTATTCAGTGTGACACAGCCTTGTGTATCGAGACAGTTCCTACCCTGAGTCTTCTACTCTCTACTTACACATTCTTAATAAATCCTTCAGTACTACCATAACAATACTACTACCAGTCACCATACCATTGCCTTTCATTTGAGCTCTACGGTCATCCAGATGAACTTGATGCTTTAGGGCAAGATGACCCCTCAAGTATAGGCAAGAGATGAGTTTTTTAAAAATGTAATTTAAAACACAAAACAAGACATTTAATCTGAACAAAAAGACTTTAAAATATAATTTTTAGTCCCAATTTTAAAGATAAGTGTTTTGTAACTTCACTGGAAAAATCAGAAGATACCTATTATTCCTAATGCATGGAAAACAAAAGTCAGAAAAAAAGAAAAAAGGTAGTTTCCACAATTTTATCCAAATCACTTAATCCTTTGATAGGTCTGGGTCTTTATAGCTCTTCTTAGCCAAAGGCTTCAGAATATTTATGCCATTATTATACATCCAGACACTGCAAATATTTTTTTTTTTTATTTAAAAACATTCAGCAGAAAATGCATCTCAAATAATGGAACTTGAGACATGTCCTGCAACTCTATCTTTTAAAAAATTTAATTTGCCATTAAGCATTGCTGGCCAAGACGGGATTAGTGTCAAACTTGATGTTACGTAGTTTTGCTTTTCCTCATATTAGCTTTTGGCCAAGTGTGAATTACATACTTAACAGGAAAAGATCATACACAGGGTTAGGTGTCTGCATTTTATATATGAAAACAGAAGAAAATTAAATACCAGCCTGAATTAAGTGCAGAAATCACTGCAATGCAGATGAGTATATTTATTTACAGACTAATAAAAATGTATTATATTCAGCTTAACTAGATGTACACATTTGTTGCAAAATGTTCTATCTGCTACAGAAACAAGAGTAATCCATGATGTAGTAACACTTGGACAGATACAATAAATATCTCAATTTTGTTTGATACAACAGTAGATTAACATATATTCAGAAGGATACAAACCCTCTTCACTGCCAAGAATACACTTCTACAAAGGAAATACTACATACAGCCTTTAATCAGAGTTAAATTTATTGCCATAAAGCACTTTCCTTAACTTACATGCTTTCAGTTAACACTGGTCCCAGACGCCAACAAACTGTCCACCTTTAGCTTAAAATACAATTGTCTCACTGAAAATTTTTTTTAATAGGCAAAGAACTATCCACTAAAAAAAAAAATTAAAAAAATTGCAAAATTGTCTTTAGAATATTATTTTATTTTTTTAAGTAAAAATATATATACACACAAGTAAACTGTTTTACATTTTTAAAAATAAAAATTAAGTCTGAATATTGACTTTCCTCAGAAATTCTTCCAAGTCTAATTCATTCAACCTCTGGGAATCAGTACGCCTGAGTCTTAGAGTTACTGACAAAAGGAAGAATACACATTTGTCTATTGAATCTGGAAACCCCAACTTGCAAAACTTTTCTCAGTTTAAATATTAATCTCTAAGCATCTCAGAATGACTACAATAAACCAGAATGTTAAATCAGCTGGTAGGAAGTACGAAGTACATGGAGACAAGAGTGTAGTGTCTGAGCAAAACCCTCCTTTCTAAACAAAGATGATAAAAATGGCAGGGAAGGAAATCTGGTGATAATTTACTGCTACCTGATTTGTTTACTCCGAGTCATTTCCTCAGCAATTGTTCCTTCTCCTGATCTCACATACAGGTCAAAAATAGACAAGGTAAGAGCAGAGAAAGAGTCCAGCAACTTCCAGAAGGTGATGGAAAGAGCACAGCACCATGAGAAACTGGTGGACAAGGAATGTTAGGAAAATAACTCTAGAAACATTCCCTCCCTTCAGGCTAAAACTGATCAAAAACATTAAGTGAAAATAAGGTGTGCCAAGAAGTAAGGAAGAACTAATAAATTAAAAATTCCACCTTTCCCTCAAATAAAGGGAAACTGTACAGGCAGATTTAATGTCTTTTTAAAAAGTTACTAGACTAGTTGGATGAGCCTCACTTCTTACAACTGCAGCAAGATTTCATACAGCTATGATTTTCAAAGACAAGAAGATCCCTACTTGGCTTTGAACTATCCTCTCAGGCAGAGAGGAGATTGAGTGTCCAGGCCACAGACAGTTTCAGAGTGCACTCTGCTTGAGTAACTGTGGGAAAAACACAAATCTAGATGCAAGGTTATGGCAGTGGATTTGTCTCCTAACACGCCACCAATGTGTCCTCAAGTTTCTGAAGCTTCAGAAAAAGAAACATGCCTAGGGACCTATTTCTTCTTCACACAGCTTTATTTTTAAATACTAGTTTCTGTTTGGTGAAAACCGTACAGCTTTCATTATTTTAAAAACCTTCAACAGTATGCTGTATGACAAGGACTATTATAAAAAAAAATAATAAACCAAATAATGTTATTCCACTGGGTAAGTGGAACTCATACGCACACATACACACAAAACCATCATGTAAATAGCAAAGTTAAGGGATTTATAAATAGCAAAATCTTTGAATAAAGTATATACATTTTTAGGCTTTTTCTATAAACATATATATATAGTGCTCCTAGGAGAGACAAGTAACTGTTTTACATCACAATTTAGAACATAAGATTAGTTGATGTTACTCTAAAGGCCTTTGAGGTTTTTTTTTTTCTTATGTATGTACATCCCACACAGTAACACTTGCAAAGATGTCTTTTCACATTAGTTCCTTTCTCAATGTATAAAATCTTATCTTTTCACATTACAGTTCAACAGCCAGCAAAGCAGTCAACAGGAAAGCCAGCACACTGCATGCTGAAATAATAAATGTGCTTACATTGTAGAGCTTGCATGTGGAGAGTGCTCCACTTCACCAAAAGATCTACAAATGGGAGTATGAGAAACTGGTCAAGAAGCATTCCATTCTCAGCATCCCCATTTGCAGCCATACCATGGGCCTTTAGATGTACACCAATTAAAAGCTATTTTAAGATACACTGCTCTTACAAAAGGAGTAACATTTTGTTTCAACAGTAAGACAATTATAGGTTAATGCGACTGCCATAACATAACACAGATAGGGCCAGACACCGTATGATCCTGAGCACCTCCTGTAAAGTACTGTGCACTCAACTTTCACTTCTTTAAAGACTATTTTAATGTGAAATGAATATGTTCAGTACCCATCAAAAGCACTTCAGCATTTCATAGCTCAAGCTAATGATGACCAACTCAAACCACTCGCTATTAGCAGTAACCGTATCCATTCAAGAATGAAAGCTAAATTGATGATGCTCAGAAAAAAAAATACCAAAGGGTCCACATAATTGTGAGTATTTTTTAAAGTAACTTTGCTTATAAAACCCCATAATACTATGTTTAAATATTTTTGGAGCAAGTTTCAAATGGAACAATTGGCAGTGAATTCATTAAACCAACAATGCCAGAAATCTCACTCATAAAATTATCATGGGCTGAAGAATCACGATTAGCAAGTACTCCACTGTCTCATTAGGGTTTTGATGGTCTTTGCTCAAATAAAAGCTCAAGTTTTTGCTATTCTGAGAAAAAAAAAAAAAAAAAGCTTTATTTTAAAACTTACAGTTCAAAATTTCTAAGTACAAAACTCATGGATGCAATGGTACAATTCCTCCCCTCCCTTCTTCCGGAGTTAAAGCTTCTTTCACACCAAAATGAACATCAGTTGTCCCTTTAAAACATCAAAGGGTCAAAATGAAGCTGGCCGCATCTTATTCTACTTCCTCGGGGACATCAATGAGATTAAAAATTGAATGTATTGAGGTTATCCTTTTCAGAAATCCCATGCTTTGGTGCTTATTATCAAAAGGAAATTCATTTCACATGCCATGTGTTAGATAACTACAGCGTGTCACGCAAAAGACAGTTTTCCACATTTAGAATTGCTCACAATGAAGCCCTGAGGTAACCGCCTTTTTTCCAGGCAACAGGAATACAGTTCCCTTTGACATTTAATCATCCTTTCACAACCTATACTAGTATATGCAACTTGGAGCAGTCAATATTGATTATCAATTGTTCCCAAAGATGGGATCTGTCCAGTTGATTTGTTTGTTTGTTTGTTTTTAGGATAAAGACTCAGCAGAACGGGCTAATTTGGGTGCAGTGTCTTCTAACGGAGCTTCAACTGAATTCCCCAGGTCTCCATTTTCATGTGCATCAAGATTTGGTTTCTTATCAAACACTGCAAGTTAAAAATAAATTTTATTTAAGCAAAAGAAGTAATCTTGGTAAGAACAGATCAATGAGCCTTATTGCAGAAACTGGAGAGTTTGCTGAAGTGACTACGAAAATAAGAGCTAACAGGCTTCTAGCAGAACATAGTATGACAGAAAACCAGGAACTGTCTCTATACCTCTCTGATCTAAAAAATGTATTTGAAGAAGCAAACAACATAAAGTGTTAAGGAGAATTAACAAGTCCTAAACCAGAGTCAGGAAAAGATAAGAATAAATTTTAATTTCAACCTTTTGGAAAAGGTGATTGTGGAAAAGAACCCCACAAATTAATTCAGTTAATTCAGCTGTATCTAAGTAAACTAGGCCAATAAGTGAGGGACCAACCAAAAGAACTGGCAGCCCAGTAGTACATTAATTGAATTAACAGTAGGTCAATTTTACAATGAATATAAAAACAGTGTTTACCAGAAATTAGTTTGCATATTGAGACTTCAGAATTAAACTGCCTGTAACACATTTTAGAAGGTTTACCTTGTGAGGGTTTGACATCCACATTTGCATCTTTCCTATTAGAACTTGAATTTGCACCTTCTTCCAATTCATCAAGATATAAACGATAACGGTGTCCACTCTCGTCCTCATATTCTACATTTTCGTCATCCGAATCGACTTCTGGAGCAACGTACACGACTTCAAATTCAATCTCACCTCTCTAAAATGCAATGACAATTACAAGTTTACTTACTACTGCATACCTCCGTAACAGGATTACCAAGACAAGTTAGGTTACTAAAACAAATACCTTTTACTGTTGTAAACACATTTACAGTTGGTTGAATATTTTGGATGTGTATCTGAATTAAGTTTGTACTGATTAAAGAAGCACAGCTCTACAGCTCAGATTTACCAAAGTTACCTGAATTTCTTAATTACATACCAATACATTTCAAACAGTGACTTCTAATGAGTAACTTTTCTGATAAATTAAGTGTATCTGTTAACTGTCTGAAAATGGGAAGCTAGGTAGAAAGAAGATTATAGACCACAACATATATGAGAACCATTGTTTGTCTGGAGCTGTACAGCCACAAAAGAATAAAATGTATGTCACTACGTAAATAATTATTTCTGAAGGGCAATGTAATAAGCTGATTGCCATCAGCCTTACCGAAGAATCATTAGCCAATACATGTATTTAACTGAACCAGTACTGACCTTAAATTGCAAGACATAAGAGGATTAAGTGTAAGGTGACACAGCTTTAGGAATCACCAGCTTAGCGTAACACTGTCCTTCACAGAAAACATTAAAATTCAAAGTAATTCAGTAGGCAGAACACAGGAAGCATCTAAACCTGCAATGGATAACAGGTCTCAACTGACCTGTTGGGAAAGAATAGTTACAGCTTCTTTATGTTTGGCATCTCTTAGATTCACTCCATTTACTGCCAGAATAGCATCACCAACATGCAGTCCTCCACATCGATCAGCAGGTTGTCCAGGATGGATTTCAGAGATCAGTATTGGAACACCATGCTCCTTCCCACCCTACAAAAAAAGAATAGATTTTAATTAACTGAGTTGTTCATTAGCATAAAATCAACACTGTGATAGTTGATCTTAAAAGTACCTATGTCAATTTTTATTATAGAAAATTAGAAAGCATGCTTCAGACAAAAAGAATGCTTAAGAAGAACACGAGATGCTTCCCTTAATTCTTCCCCAAACAAAAAAATAGACAAATTTCAAATACATGCTCAAAGAGTCAAAGGAAACAATTCTGAATAATAATAGAGGTATAAAATCATATACAAGCTAATGAGACAAGGCCAAAACCTCACTGAAAAAGCATACCAGGCACCATATTGACTTGCAAGAAACAATATTCATATTTAGAATAAAAGAATAATAGCCAGAATTTTCAAAATTTGTTGTAAAAAGTTAATACATTTTTTGTCAGGTGTGAGATGCCAATATCGATACTTTACAAATTTGAATTGCTTCTTATGTGTCATGGAAAATAAATGTAATTATTTACTGTGATTGAAATTCCTAGTCCTTCATGATCTTCTTTAACTAGCAAAACTTTTCTGATTGGACCAACACCTTGACTCTTCTTTAAGGCATCAGGATCCTAGTTTGATAAAAAACAAACATAGCATTAATATAAATGCATGAACCAAAAAGTGATGTATTTCTGCATTTGGGGTTTTTCTAATTGTATACAGGCAGTACACCAGCAACAGATTTTTAGACTAGCTGCAGGCAGGACAAACTTACAGTGCCCCTTTATAGACAGGGTATGAAATCAGAAGATTCCTCACTATGCACTTCTCATGAGAATAATTATTTCAGTGCTGAGTGATGCACAACACAGAACCTAACTTCAAAAGAAGGAAATCAGCCACATATTAAAAATATAAAGAGACTACATAAAGGAATGCTGATCACTGCTGAAGTTATATGACGTAAACGGCAATTTAAGACTAATCCAATTATAGAAGACAAAGTTAAGACAGTCCCAAGGAAGAGGTTGCTTGCTCAAGTTTATTTTTATTATAATAAAAACAAACCATATTTGACTCAAAACTAAAAGAGAGACTAAATAAATTAAGGTATTTATTTTCCTTTTGTTAAGCTGCTGTTACGCATACCCTTAAAATCACACATACATTTATTTGTCCATCACTATTTTATATGCAATTAGTAACAGAAGCAGTAAGATCCATCTGACCAACAAAGGTATTTACAACAGGTCAAAGTAAAGCACTTTCCTGAAAATGTCTGGGTTTATGCACTGAACACCGGGGTGATCAACAGGTTATGTGCCAAGTTGGGCAAGTTCTAGCAAGGCTGGCCACAGTGAAATGTCTTTTAAAGTTTTTTTTTTAAATATCTTCTGAAGGAAAAAAAAAAATCAATTATTTTACAGAGTGTCAATTTATCTGGCCCTCAAAAATTTTTTTTAAAAACTAATTTCAGTTCAATCTAATCTTAAAAATGTTATTTTTCTTGTTTTTTGTAAATAAGTTAGCTCCACATTTTGAAACTTAGGTGACAAAATTATGCTGTTAAATTCATATTTATACAGACATATAGCAGAGGCTCAGTTTTCAAAAGGACTGAGTGTTCCTAGGCAAGTCAAAGGAATTGTATAATCTTTCATGGCCATTTTTGGGGACAGGCTATTCAGCACAGAACTGTCCTTCAGCATACAAAAAATTTATACATTTAGAAGTGACATTTGAAAGAACACAATACTGAAGTGAAATCAATCACAAAAACAAAGAAATTACTTATATCTATTTTCCACAAATGTTGGAAATTATGGAGGAATGGCTCATCCTTTCAACTTACATGTCCTGGTGGTGCTTGCATTGGTCGTTTTAGATCATTCCGACCTCGACAAGCTCTAATAACAGTTTTGTGACGGTGAAGGTGTATTTCTGCTTCAAGCTGATTCCAGAGCTTGTCATGAGCAGGTCCCTTCATATCTCGGCCCAGTAATTGAATTTGCTGGACCCTAAAAATGACAAAGAGAGTAAAACAACATGTTATATTACAGGTGAAAAATCAATGCATTGTACAACTCGTGCACTTCATCTGGCTACAGCACAGTCACACAGCAACTAGTGCAAGTACAGTAGCTGTGGGGATTTTTTGTTTCTTCCTTTTGTTCAATTAACTGCAAATGTGAGACTTTTCCTACTTAGTCTTAACTTTAGACATGCAGAGGAAGAAAACAACAAAAGACATCTCATGCTAAGGGACACAGACTGACTTTACATACCTTCCAGCTAGTTCCTTATCTAAATACTTGGCTGCCAATCTTGCTCCATAAACCTCAGCCTGAAGCACAGCTATGTGTCGACGAAGAGCTTCATTTTCCTTCCTCAGCAACTTCACCTCAGCTTCCAACTGAGCTTCTTTCACTTTTTCTTTCTTGTTAGCTTCAAGTTCTCTCTCCTTAAAAAAAAAAAGAAAAAAAAAAGTTGAAAGCTTTTAGCAAAGTTAATAATGAAAGAGCACTTACTGTTTCTGCACACACAATGTGAAACATGTCCTGTGTACAGGACATGCATGCAGGAAAAAAAACGAAAGCAGGGACTCTGGCACTGCAGCTAGTGGTTTGCATACTCCCCTCCGGGGAGAGGAGGCCTTGCATTCAACTTTGTGCTCCTGACATGATTTTTGTCCAAGCTGACAAGTCCTTAGCACAAAATGTGTATACTTGCTCAAAGTCCAAGGACTGAAACCAGCGACAGTACTTCTCCCCGTCACACAAAGGACACAAAATTTAAGTAGCCTGAATATTGTCCTTACTTTTTCCTGTGTTCAAATGGAAGATTCATACAATCAGAGAGAAAATTATTTCATAAGTGAAAATCAATTTCAATTTGATAATATTCTTTAACTATTTTAATACAATTTTTAATATGATCAGATGTCAAGGCAATGTTCTGTAAGTCTATATCATTAAAATGGCAATTATTTTCATGCAAACAACCAAGAAACATCCAGCCAAGGACATTTCCAAATCAGACTCTGAAGACCACAAAAATAAAGCCAGAGATGCTACACGTGAAGATGCTCACCCTCACAAAACTTAAAAGTAAAAGAAGTTAGTGTAAAATAGCTTTGTTAAAAAAAAAAAAAAAAATCAAACCACATCAAAATCACTCTAAGAAATGTACTTCCCCACCCTCCATGAAAAAGAAATTATGGAAATAAAAATTACTTCCATACTGGTCCATCCCAAACATACAGAAAATGCACAGCCATTATCTTTTCTAATAACCAATGTAGTGGGAGTGAAAGGAATTAGTATGCTCAACTTGGATTGCTATTCTACAAAATCTGCTTTAAGAACAGCTAACTTTTCTATATCCCTTTTACAAAATGGGGGAAAAAAACCCCACTGCAAACCAGGAAAGTAGTAGAGACACGGGATCTACTACTGTTCCCTTTTAAAAAAGTCTGTCACCTGAAATAGCAATAAAAACAAAGTTCTCCATAACACGTTTCTGAAGACCAAATTTAGAGTACCTTAGAAATGTTCTTTGCACTTGTACCAAATACATTATTAAACAAATAAAACCAGGAGGTGCTACTAAAGAAGCGATAGGACAGAAACAAAATTTGACAGAACTGGCAAGACAAATCTGTTATCAACTTGTGATTATTTTTATTCACTATTCCAAGCTTGAATATAAAACCATGAATATGGCTGATACTGCCACACTTTAGATATTAAGCAAGGCTGGTCCCTCCAAAGAGAGGTATTTTCACAATAGCTATATGTAGGCATTTACAGCTATTTGCCAGAAAGATAACTCTGAATCTGATGGACTCTACTATCTCCCTCACATGTTAAGTATTTATATCAGGTTAAATGAATGGAGCCCATTACATGTGTATAGATATCGGCCAAGAATCACCTCGCTCACCGCTCAGGAGTGGCACACAGATTGCTTGAAATCGCTGGCATTTCACTTCCTACAATTCCCATATTGACCCAGTGTCAGATCAGGTTTGACTCCACATGCACATTAGAAGACCTGTCACATGAAGTCACTTCTGGTCTCTGGCCTTTCAGCTGGGCACTGTCTTGTGAGATGACTCTTCAACAGATCTCCTTCTAAACTGCATGATCACTCCTAAGCCAAGAATTTTGACTCATCTACATTCAAAGAACAGGAGTTCCTAACCTTATAGCGATTTTCTCTGTTATTGTGATGGTCTTGGGCTATTTTAATTCACATCTACTGCCAGTAGCCAAAGGGCAATTACAAGAATTGAAGAGTGCCAACACGCTGCATTGCCTCTGACACACTTTAGCTGTCAGAAGGGTGCTGCTTCAGACACAACACTTGTTTTACAGAACCTGAGAGTCCATATACAGGTACAGTGTTCCTGTAACACTTAGGTTAGCTATGTCTACATTGCCAATATACAGGCACACTGTCTGTGTACGTACTCACTTTTAGAACATCTTTTATTTGACAAATCTAAAAAGAAAAGGCTAAGATTTAAGGCGTACATATGAAGGTACATCATTCACACTCGACAATCCATTTTCTTCTCACTGGATATTTTTATGATTTATTTACTGAATAACAAGTCATAAACTAAAAAGCCATAATATATTTGCCAATAATATCTTAGAATGTACCAGTCCTGTTTTCTATTCAGAAAAAAAGCTTTAGAGATGTGTGAGTTCCTTAATGTATCTCAAATACACCCTGGGAGAAGAATTCCACCCTCCCCTAGAAAACTGAATTGCTAAAGTGATCCCAGATATTTGCTTACCTTAGCAAATTCCATGCAGCACACTTTACTGCATTTATATGAAGTAGGCAGCTTCAAAACTCTCATCAAGATTGAAATTTTCCGTTTATTTTCTCTGAATTTGATTCATCATTTATATTAAATTTATACAGAAAGTCAAACACTGTATTTCTAAGTGGAATCACTTTTAGTCGTGCATTTTAAATGCTATACCTAAAATATGAAAATAATGTAATCCCATATAATTGTTTTTTTCCTATTTGCTCCATTACTATGACTATTACTCTGTGACCAAGGTGGAAAATTACACCCAGAAGCCATTTTTAATGCTTTTCTGGACTTCTCCAAGTGAACACCACAAAGAAAAATCAAAGGTTTGCAATACAGAATATCTGAAGATGCACTGAGAGAACACGTCTTTTTTTAGACCAGCTGTCATGAGATACAGTAAGTCTCCAAAAATCTTTTAAAAAATCTGAGGAAGTTACAGAGTCATTCACACTTTCTGGTGTTCACAGTATCGCACTGGTTCCGCAAAACAGAAAAAAAAATGTATTTTCTGCTGGTAATATAAAAAAACCCCACCAAACCAAAAATGCAACTGCAACGTTGAAGATCAAAGCTTACAGTTACCAGCTACCCTGTGGTTTTTCAAAGAGCAAATACTGAGTAATGATAATGAGGTATATCACATAATAAAAGTGGAAAAGCTGTTTAAAAACCTTTCAAGTCTATCCCTGTGAAAGACCAGAAGATAAAAGTTAACTTTGCATCACTTTTTCTTCTTATCTATGTATTACTGAGTGTATATACTTTGGGCTGTTACACAAGCCAGTAAATCATATTAAATCATGCCCATAAAAAGAACTGAGAAAAGGGAAAACAAGGAAAAGCTGACAGGAATTTTTTTTTTAAATACAATATATATAAAATACTTCATATTACATTGGCAGATACGTACAGTGTTTATGCTTTAGAAATTGTATAACACTTTAAAAATTTTTGAGATACTGCCAGAACAATCTTTCAGAATGTCAGGTTGTCAGATATCACCCCGAATTAGCTGTAACAATAATAAATAAAACACACACAGACTTAGGAAATAGGGCACCAGAACTAGAGAAGAAAAACTAAAATGCAAAGAAAATTCTTCACACGGCATCTTGACAACTGACAGAAAGAAGGAAAATGCCAGATCTGTTTTGCCAGTTTCTGAGGCCAACATATAGGAGTTGTTGCACAAAACAAAAGCACTGCTTAAACATAAAAAAGGCAATCAGGATACTTACCATTTCATCCACAGAAAGGACAGACTTAAGATAGAAGAAGAGAGTTCCATAATTAGAGAAATAGGCAAGAGGAACTTCAAGAAAATGCAACAACATAAATAACTTACTCCAAAAGAAATTTACCAGCAGATTGTGTATTTAATTAGAAGGCATAAAAAACAAGTACATTGCTATAAGTGTACTTAGCAGCTATTTTGTAGTGAAAGTTATTGAAAATCTTATTAAAAATTTTAACCTTATTGTAGTATTGAAAACAACACTTTCTCCTAAAATACCATGAATCTATGTAAAGGATAGCAAGATAATGTGAAACACATGAAAGCAGTTATGAAAGTATCATAGAAAATATATTCTGTAATATATAATCTGTTATGCAGATGATAATTTCTTTCCTTTCAGAAAGAATAACAAAATATATATTACAAGAGGAACATAAAGGACAGGGAGAAGTAGAAAAAAAAAACAACAAAAAACTACAACAACTGTAAAACTCAAGGAAAAAAATTCCACTAGGCAACTTTATACTCTTAGAAAAAAAGAGTTATTGTGCCTGGACTAATCAGATACACCAGACCTAAAAAGGGACTTAGCTTAAACTACATGATGTTATTAATTGTTTAGCATTCTGAAACATTTTAAAAATTCTTAGTTCACCACTGTGTACAGTTTTACAGTTTGCAGAGTACACATTTATGCTAAGAGTCTACATGCAAAAGAGTGGTTGTCGTTAACAAAGAAAGCAGGAAGTTAACTAGTCCAGAGCTTTATTTCCCCATCGCACATTCCGTTGACACAGCCCTTCTCTGCCCTCAGAGGCTTTCTGACTGCCAGAAGGTCAGCATGACAGTTTTTGTCTATCTAAAACTCAGATTTCCCAATTTATTGTCATTTAAGCAGTTTCAGTTTTGCTTGTTCAAGCTGCCCAGACCTTTATAGCTTTCTGTATCTAGAACAGTTTAAAAGTGAATTTCTCTCCATTAGAACTACAAAATCCCTAAAGCCAAAATAAAGCAAATGCAAAAGATCAGCCCTGATGTTTATAAAAATGGAGGAACTAAATAGAATTAAGGAGAGAATATCAGTCTACACTGTTAATAAATTCAATTTCAACACAGATAAAATCTGAACAATGCAAGTAAAATGTATTTATTGCAACTTATGGGAAAAAGACTGCTGTCAATAGCATGGAGATTTAATATATCTTTAGAAATTGTTTATAACAAGGTAAGGAGAAACAAAAAGGTTAAAAGTATTACTCTCTATGTCTACACTCAGAAGTTAATCCTCACTAATAAAAATTTAGGGACCAAAATGACTCACAGTGATGTGCTGGCTTAAAAAGCTTGCTACATGTAAACCTGCAGCCTAACACTTACAAAATGCTAGTGAGATTTAACTTACGATTATTTACAGGGCCATAAAAATTATTAGCAGTTCTGAAGAAACTTCATCATGCTTACACTAATTCACTACAGAATAATTCAATACAGAATAAAGTATGTGCAGACAATCCAGAAAATGTTACTCTTACACTGAATATGTAAGTATGTAGACCTAGGAACACAGCTCTAATTCAATTACAGCTTTTGGATCTGAAACAGGAAGAATTTGGCTTACTCCTGTTATCCAGTGATTAGCCTAGATAGCCTTTAAGCCTTATAGCCTATTACTGTGTTTTATTATACATTAATTAACAGGTCAAAATAGCAGAGGAGACTAATCTGATGTTCCACATATGTTGGGAGTAGGTATTTGCAACCAATCTGTGAAGCAATTTTAAAAACAGACAGAGAACTAGACTTTGGTTTATGCCAGCAGTTAGAAACCACAATCTATACAACATTATTTTACTTTTCTAATTTACAAAGTCTTAGAGGTAGAGCCTGAATCTTTGCTATGGCTAGTAACAAGGCAGACTACACTCTGGTTATCAGTCAATGCCAACTAATTGCACAGATTAACTATTGTTAACCTTTGGTGGGCTTTGTAAGGGTCTAAGTTTCTAAAAAAACATATAATACAAAATTATCAGTGGTTTATTGGTTTATGACAGTTTGCTGCACGTAGCAATGAACAGCACCATAGATGCATCTGCAGCATTCTTAAAGAATGACAACAGAGGACTGTGATGCCTCCCTTCGTATAGCAAAACCATCCCATTTTTACTCTTGTCAGACTATAGCTACAACAAAACAATAGATTTACCTCACTTTTGGCTTTTTTGAGATACATGAAGATTTGGGTGTATTTGTATATTGGAAGCTATTACCTCTTGCAACTTCTGTCTCCAGAAAAGCTTTATAAACCACTAAAATATTTTCTTATTCTACTTTAAGAAATCACTAAAAACCAGTTTATGTAAAAACAACTTGTTAAATTCTTATTCATTACTGTGATGTCACTTATATTGTTCTTTTTAATGGTTGCTAACAACCAACCATAAATGTTATTTAAAAAAGAAAGTTAACTTTCTCTAACATTTTTAACGTGAAATTTGTAACCAGCTTACTCGCACCTTCCAAGGAAGAACTTCAGCCAGGAGAGGGAAAAGTCTAACACAATTCTCCATTCAAGCCACCATACTCACCAGTTTTGCCTTAATAGCCCCAGAATCAACGCTCTGACCAGTTTTGGCATGTAGCTGGAGTTGAACAGCATGGAGCTGCAGAAGCTGATCATGCACTTCCTTCTCCAATACCGCTTTCTCTGCCTGCGTTTCTGTCAGTTCAGACTTCAGATCAACTAACTGTGCCTGTGAAGACATAATCCATTGTAGTAATTAGAGCAATGATTAAATGGGGTCATCAGAGCTGTGATACACAGATATATCATTTGCTGATACATATGCATGATACATGGTGTAATACAGGTACGAGTACACGCTGTCACAAGTTCCTCTGTAGCCCATTTTAAGCACCAGATCATTTGCAGGTTTTTCTCCTCCCCAACCACCACCAAATTCATTCACCCACAGACCCCTATAGTCAGGGATTGGACTGGATGATCTTTCGAGGTCCCTTCCAATCCCCAACATTCTGTGATTCTGTAACATTCTGTGACCCAGCATGAACCAACCATGCTGCTGAAAGTAACACCAGTTGGGTTTTTCCTCAGACAGACAATGGCATGTGATGCTGATGCCCACTCCAAAACATGGCAATGGCACTGAACCCACGTAGGACTTACAACCACAGCAACGTAAACACAATTTAAAACCTTTAAATTATTAAATCTTATTGAAAAAAAATATTGATCAAAGTAAAATGACAGTTATTAATATAATGCTGAAATAAAATAACCCAATTTACAACTGGTCTGTTATCAACAGCTTAACTGAAATAGTAAATGAGGTGGGCAAACCAGAAGCCATGAATTCATATGTCCCTAAAATGTACTTGTAGAAAGCTAGGAATAGTTATTAACTCTTAAAAATGTGGTTTTGAAACATTTTAAAAACAGTTTACACGTAGTATATATATCTGGAATAAAAGAACAAGTTCTAATATGTTGACCAGGTTACTTTTTATCCTTAGGTTCAAGCAGCATTTTATAAGACAAACATTTAAATATATATAAAAGCTTTAAAGCTACCATTTGCCCAAAAGCCATAGATTATCATCTCAGGGAAAGGGAATTTTAGTCATGCTTAGTATTTTTAGCTAAATTCCCAGATTATATGTTTGCTTCCAAAAATCCGGAACTAAAAAGCAAAACAGAAAAGCCATTGATTAATTAAAAAATTAATAATTTCTCATATTAGAGTGTTTTAGATAATTTAATAACATTATACTAATATTAAAATTTGTACTGAATATCAAATTGCAAGCCAACAAGCACCCCATTCAACTACATAAATCCCTGCTTTAAAAGGTCTGTATTAGTTTTTTGGTTTGGTTTGTTTTTTTTTTTAAAAAAAGAAGGATTTGACTATCAGTGGGGAGTACTTACTGGGTCTAACTTTAGGTACATAATTTAGATAGAGAGCCTCCTTAAGCTTCCAGCATAATTATTAGACATAAGTAGGTTCTTCCAGAGGTGATTCAGAGCACCTAAATTAGAGTGCAAGTTAAAGAGATGGGTTAAGCCAATCTCCAGTTTGCTGCTGCCAAGATGAATGATCTCCCTTCCTGCCCCTTGGCTACGTCCCCTGGCTCACATCTCCAGGTCCTTAGGGTGGGAGGTGCCCTGCCTGTGAGCAATGCTGATTTCAGTCCAGACTCCCCAGAAAAGAGCAGAATCCCCTCTCTCTCTTCGCTTAGATAGAGCTCAACAGACCAGGTCAGCATTTACTGTCAAAGAAAAGGGCTGCACACATTTCCACCTTCCAACTGCCAGAATGACAAAACACTTGAATAATTTGTAAACCCTTACAGAACTCTAAAGCAGAAATTGCCTTCTACATTAACATGATATTTAAAATACCATAAAGCCATATAATTTTACAGAAATGGGTCGCTTACAAAACTGCATTGTTCTCCCCAGTGACCAGCCACTGCTAAAGTCTCTCTGCTGTGGATAACCTACCCTCGAACAAAAGCAGACACGCACCTGAGCCTGAACTAAAGTAGCAAAAAAAAATATCACCAGCATCAGAGGTGATGATATAGTACAGACCAGATAACTAAGACCTTAATAACGAAGGCACAGTTTGACTCAGTCACAATTTCACATAATGTATAACAATATTACTTCTAATTTACTATTATTTGTTGTTATTATTATATAATGTATAATGCTACTACTGCTACTTTTAAAAAAAGACCACTAATGTCTTCCTCCTTTCAAACAAGTACTAACAGTTAACATACTAACTTTTATTACCTTTTTATAAACACACACACAAACACTCATCCACTCTAATGACTTAAATGCTTGGAGAAGCAGAAAAAAAAAAGTTATTTCCCTGTGCAAATTACAAAGCAGTGAGAATGATGGCTACCAGCTCTGCAACATGTGTGATGCTCCAAAGGGATCACAGAGGGACTATCAAACTCATAATAACAATAATAAAAAAACAGTACTCTGTATATGACCTAGGATTTAAATTCATATCCTGCTGTTTTAATAAAGAGAGCAAAATGAGAAATGGTGTGAGTGCATGACATGGAAGTAATCTATTTACACATTATGAAATGCCATAAATGTATCCCCAGGAACAGATGCAGATACAAGAGACACACCGAAAGGCAAACACAGTAAGCTGGGTTCAAATCTTATGATCTACTTCTATGAAGGCTGATAAATGTTTATATTATTCCACAGTTCCGCCTTTCTCTGCTTGGCCAGCTCACTTAATTCTCCTTTATATTACTCTTACCAGTACTGTTTTTTATCCACATTCCTTCACTTTGTTATAAAGGAAACACATGGAAAGACCACTGGAAACTCAACAGCTCTACATTCAGTTTTGGAAGATACTCAGTAAAAACCAGAGAGGAGGCAGAGACAGCAGATGAAGTGAGGAGCACGAACAAGAGCTATCGGTAAGGCCGTTCCTTCCGAGGGCACATTCACTGCATGAGGCAGGGGTTCTACATCATATAATTATAATGTTTCAATTTGCATAAGCACAGCAAGGATAAATTTATGCTACATAAGTAACCGTACCAATCCTTTAGCTGGTAGCTTTTTGGATGTACTCTCCAACAAGACTGTTGAAGGAAAGATGTCATGTATTCTGAAGGACACCTGCGACTGCTCTAGAATTTATGGAGAAGCCAGTTGGGGGCAGAGGGAGATCATTGAGCTCCATCGTTAGGAGAGCTTAGGAAGAGCCACCAAACAACAAAAAGAGAACAGAAACTTTCACTGGGGAACAATAAGGGGCAGAGGTTGAAGAGAAGGTAGCCAGTTAACTTTCATAACATCCTTTAACAGTAACTTACTGATTCAGTCAAAAGAGGAACTCTTCTGTATTTAGGACAGTACACAACCATGCAGACCAGCAATTATCAGGCCTTAGCAGGTATCACACTGCAAGGTAACACCTTAGTGTCTCTCTGCTAACTCATTTGTGAGTATGCACCAGGTAACACATAGTTAGCAGGACCAGACTGTGGCTCATGGAAGTATGATTTAATCATGAAAACCTACATCCAGTCCTACAGCACAGATGAAGGGAGAACTGGATAATGGAGCAGACAGGACATGAGAGAGACACAACTTGCACAGCTTCTTTTCTTTTTATTCTGACAGCTGTTGGCAAGGTCAATGCTTTCTGAGATATTTGCATCTGTCTCTGACTCACTGAAGTCTTCGATACTTTTCTCAGACTAAGGTCTGTAACTGGAATTAGACACCAATGGTAACGGGAAGTGCCTGGGCATTAAAATGGAAGCCAAAGCTCACCCATGTCAACCACAAAATAACAGTTTTTTCTTTATGTTGAAGGAAGTCAGGGCACTTGTTTCAATGCTCCACTTTTCCACCTCTCTTGTCTGGGAACAGTGATCACTAACTTTTTCTGAGAAATGTTTCAGATCAATACTGGCTGTTAAACGAGTATGCTGAGAAGTTATGCAAATAAGTTAATAGGGAAAACACTACGAAAAAAAGAACAGCATCACTGACAGACTCACTTCTTTTTCGAAGGTACCTCATTCAAGCTGGTTCCCCTATTTATCAATAATTATTACACACATAATTTATTTATATTTACTGTTTCAACTACAATCCATACACTGTCAACTACACAAGACATACTCCTTAGTTTCTTACCATTTTTCTCCTTGCTGGCCTGAATAAAAAAAAAAACAAACAACAAAACAACCTTTTAAGACCAATCTGATTTGTCTGGGATAGGAGGGAGAAAAGGTAATTTCATAAGCCTGTTTTTAATTTTCTTCCACAAAGTACCAGTAAACATGTTATTTCAGAAAGAGCTACTGCTTCAGATTAACACCACACTGGTCTATAATCAAGCTGCCTCTAAACTCTAAAAAAAAGTCTACAATTGCAGATCTCATTCAAATTAATCAAATAGTAAAACTCAGTATTTATCTTCCAAACAATCCAACACACAGATGGTACCTGAAGAATAGTTTTGAAAGATTAACTAAATATTTACTCAATTTTGAGGCATATCTTGCCATTTACCATATGTATTCTATTTCACAGAGTCTTACACCTACAAAAATTAAAACAAAATTTCAATTGAAATAACTCAAGAATTTTTTTTCATAAGATATAAAAGAAAATAAACCATGGCAATAAGCAACACATAACTTATTCTGTAGAGCACTTAAAATACTACTGCAAAAATTTAAAAAACGAAACAAAACTCTAGACAAAACAGTTCAGACATAATGTCCTATTTTTAATCAACAGTTCTTATTTCCTGTTCAAGCAGCTATGAGCTATCAAAAAGTTGTGTTTGATATAAATGATCTTATGCTAAACATGTATTTTAAGCTGTCAGTATAACCAATTTCAGCTTAAATGCTAGGACTGATTGCACTGACAGTGATGGAGTTCTTGAAGCCTTAACCAGTGTTTTTCATTAGGAGGGAAAGGCTTTGAGCCTTAGAAACAAAATAAACATCATTGAGGTCTCTTCCAATTATTTTGTATCATATCTCATTTTCTTCATATGTTGGTCTGAAATCTTATAAAAAAAACCTACTTATTCAGCTACTTGAACATTTTTCATAGAAAAATGATTGTTGGAAAAACTACACAAAAATAATTTATTTCTGTAAGATCTAAGAGCCATACTCAAAGATCCTACACTGATTTCATACATAATGAAGAATAAAAATATGGCCCGTGCCCCTTCATGTATTTACAGTGTAAATACATGAAGGAAATGATGAATACATGTGTCATGAAAGAGAAGCACAGAGATATTTGTGTTTATAACTGCACAACAGGAAGCAGACAGATGGCACGCTAAAGCCACAAGTTACCATTTCTCATAACCACCACTGCTTGAATGAGGCATTAGAAGATGGCGATATCACAACCTCTGAGATCTAAAGTATCAGAGGGAGCACACAGAGACTGAGAAAACTTCAGAAAGTGGGATGATGGTGACTAACACACCATGTTGACAGGAAACAATCTACCTCTCACTGCTGAAAGGGAAACCAGTTGCAGGGGAAGCGGGGCAAACAGAGCGGTGGCATCACCAGATAAAATAATGGCAACGTTTTTAGCTTTGGGAAAAGCTTTTCCATTTTCAGAGCCATCATTCCAATAATTTCTGCAGTATGGACAAGAGTTTTATTTGAGCTAATAGATATGAAAAAATATCTAAGACTTACCCATTACCCAGACATGAGGACTCAAAATAGAGCCAAGATGAATTGGAAAGCTAGGTCGTAGGCCTGAATAATACTAGGACACAGCAGTGGCATTATTCACCATACCAGATAAAAATGAGAGGAAGATCTGAATTCCCTCAACGTCAAAGTGTAATGAATACTTTTTGAGGCTTGTATAAGTGCCTTTTTGAGGCACTTTTCGGTATATCGATTTCTAGCTCAAAAAAATAGTCAGCATAATGGACTTATTAAAAAACACAGATTTTTCAGCAAAGGAAAGCTAGGTACATACAAAAATATCCATCCTATTACCAGCTGCCAGTGGTTAAAAGTCATAAACCAAGCACTCATCAAACGTCTCTAAAGTAGCAAATACACCTTAGAGATTTTTTCATTTTCCTTTAATTTCAGGCCTTTAGGGTACACCTAATTCATTCTCATACCAAGCAGACTAGCAATAAAAACCCCACACACAAACTGTTAATATTTCATTGTTTCTATCTTAAGTTTCCTAAACAAGGCAGTCTTGTGCCATAATTTTATCTACATTAATGTCTACATTTCTCCCTATCTCCCTCGGGCCCCTCACTACAAGAAGGACATTGAGTTGCTGGATCATGTCCAGAGAAGGGCAACAAAGCTGGTGAAGGGTCTGGAGCACAAGTCTTATGAGGAGCAGCTGAGGGAACTGGGTTGTTGAGTCTGGAGGAGGCTGAGGGGAGACCTTATCACTCTCTACAACTACCTGACAGGAGGGTGTAGAGAGGTGAGGGTCAGTCTGTTCAACCAAGTAATGAGTGATAGGACACAAGGAAATGGCCTCAAGTTGTGCTAAGGGAAGTTTAGATTGGATATTGGGAAGAATTTCTTTACTGAAAGGGTCATCAGGCATTGGAACAGGCTGCCCAGGGCAGTGCACACATAGTGCTTAGAGACATGGTTCAGTCAGGACTTGTCAGTGGTTGGTTAATGGTTGGACTCTATGATCTTAAAGGTCTTTTCCAACCTAGGCAATTCTGTGATTCTATGATTAAAGATCCTACAACAGCAAAGTTTTGCACAAAGCAGCTGCTCAGTAGGAAAGAGCGATGGATTAGTGCCCTCCCAGAGGGAAAAGTGGGAAGAGCCAGACCTTAGCTAGTTGGTTTAACCCACCCAGAGACAAGAGCGAACAGCCCGTTGGCTGGTGACGACATGCATAGGTCTGGGATAGTGACTGTGCTGCTGCCTCTTGTCCAGTCTCCCTACCAACCAAAACCATAGGGAGATGAAAAGGCAAAGGATGCTGTGGCACAGAAACTCACAGCTCTCAGGAGAGAACCAGGAGTGCCTGAATCAGGTCTTAGTGACTCAAGAAGGTGCTTGACGTCTACTTTACAACAAAACCATTCCCCATACATCAGGAGGAGGTGAGATTTCACAGGCTTCATTGATCCTGTTACCAATAAAACACCGGCGTATATATTTTTAACAGCTAATTTTACAAGAGAGGTCCCTACGAATCTTGCCACAAGATCAAACTAAAATTCACAGACCAAGTGTATGAGGTGTTTTTACTTCTTCAGCAGCGTGTCCTTGTGTAATTTACACTAGATTCCAGAAAGTTTACTGACATATGTGTTTATGTATTTAAACATTCACTCCTGATTAGGACTATTAACCTTCTGATTTAAAGACTGAAGGATCTAGGATCCTGAAACACAACAGAGCACACTACAATGCTGCAATTACTCTGTGGCTTCTGCCCCAGCACATGCACAAAAAAGCAATATAAATACCAAGATACAACACTAGCATATTTGCTTAACGTTACATTTTGGGGGCATTTTTTTAAAGACAGAAATGTAGCTTAATGGCAAAAGTAGGTTAAAAAAACCTGATTATGCTTTACAAACAATGAAATCATTATTTCCAAGTGTTCCCATAACATTACACAACTGCAGGACAGAAAAGATTTTTTCAGGATGTGACAGCTGTAGCTCCTACAGCCTGAGGCCTAAACATACTCACAGACACCAGATACGCAAGTGGTGTCGGTTCAACAACAAAAGAGCCTGTCGTGCACAGCTACGAACCACACAGCCCACGTACCAGTAAGCTTTCTTGGGGACCCCTAAATTTGGTATCAGCCTCTATATGTGAAGTATCTAAAACTCTGAACTATTATGTTTCTCTAATTGCTGGAAGAAAGGACTGTCTCCGTTATCTCACCAGTATCACCTCACCACTTTGACTGCAGCTCTCCAAAAAACAAGAACACTCTTCTCATCCTCAGCCGTGACTATTTGATTCTTCCTGCCTACTCAGCAGCATTTGCTGCAACTTCCCTCACAACTCTATTAAGTTTAATGGACTGGTTTGAACGAGAAACCATGGGACAGATCAGAGCCTTATTAACCTCACTGTGCTCCTTGCAAAGCGAAACAATGCGACAGCACTGTACAAAATGCGAGTTTCTGAATAAATTAAACACTCGGGAACCATAATCTTGGTTGATTAAAAACCCCCAATTTCAACACAAGCAAAGAACACTTACTACTTGTCAGTGATGACAATCACTACCTTGTTTCAAGAAATTCCTTTAAAAGGCCGTACTTCCAAATTTTTAAATTAAAAGTCTTTATTTCATTATTATTGTGACCCTAAAGAAAAAGACATGCGTAATTTAAGTTTTTAGTTAAAGCTTTAAATTTAGCAAAAAGGTCTTTCTGGTGTGGCTGATGAGAATGTGAAAAAAAAATTCTGATTACTGACTTCCTAAGTAAACACTAAAGCAGCGCAGCCATTTAAGTAGTCTTGGCAAAAACGCAGTATACGAAACCGAATGCACAAATGAATCGTAAAGGAATTTAGTCACCTTTAATATGTTCCAAGCAGAATACAAAGTACATGAGACACCTAATGGATTGCTCCGCTTCTCAGATCCTGTTCTAGTCCTGACAAAACATTCAGAAGACTGGTCAGCAGATTAAAAAGAGGCAAAACAGCATTCATATTTTTTTATCTTCTCTACTGATGACTATTCTGGATATGTAATTATTTGCAGACTTTTCCTCCCAACGATTAAAAGATCACACAATAATAATATATGTAAAACATCTTAAAAATTGGCTGGCTATTTGCATAAATGGATACATCAACCAACGTTTATATGCCATTGATCTTTTTCATTATTTTCATTCTTTTTCTTTCTATCATTAAAATATCTGTTACTGCAGCAACTTATTATTGTCTTCTCTTTGCTTTAGGTACTGTTCCTTGCCACTGTTTTCCTTCGTATTTGACGGTATCATTCGGTTTGCACTTACTTACAGAAGAACCATTTTTATTTATTTAAATCACTGCTTGGGCTCTTTGTGGCAAGTGACAAATTTCCGTCTGCCTCACAAAGACATTTTTTCAGACTACCCATGCTTCTAATTGTTTATTAAGACACAATTCAGTTTTTAGAAGTCATATTGGTAGTTTTATTATTGTCATTATTTTGAAAGTCATTCTAGCTAAGCAATACAATTCAGTAAATAAAACTAAGAAATATAAACTAAAATACTGGTTCCCTATCACTTATTTTTGGCAACTCCAAACAAATTGAGACAGAGAAAAGGAAAACACTTTACTACACACTGACTGAAACAAAAGTAAGCTAGTTAAACTTGTATAGAATTCCAGAGTTTCTGATACAGGAAACCATTAATTAAGTATAGGTGACCCCTTAAAAAAGGGCTAAATTATTGTGAGAGAAACTGTATGTATCAAACTAATCATAATTTAGTATACAAGCCAACTGGAAAATTTATGGAAACCTGTACTTCCACTTCCCAAATATCTGAAAACTGCTCACGTATTAGGATATAAAAATAGCCGGATCAAGTCTCAGTCAACTGATTTTCCAAAAGACCACATTCTATCTAGTACCAACCAACTTCTATTCCAAAAGAGAAAAAGTATTCAGAGATAAAAATGGAATTAATAAAATAACAACTCGGTAAATACTGGAAATTTTAATGGCATTTGAAAAAACTAAACAATTTACTTCTCTTATGAACATATTGCAACTATGCTCAGAGTTTTGTAGACACATCTGTCAGGGGGCAAAGAAATACCATGGTTTTCAACAGGTCTATTTCTCACTACAAAGGCAAAGGAGAGGGGAGAAAAAAATCCAAACAGGCCCTCATAAGAAGGTGTATGGCCCTACCTTGGTTTAAAAAGTATTTCTGAACAACAAAGCAGGACTACAATTCTGCAGTGTGCTCCATAAGATGGTCTTGCACACTATATAAGAAGTCACCATGCATGTAAAGCCACCCACGTTTAGGGTTTTTGAGTTTCAGATTTTTTTGTATATTTTGTATATAATCCTGTATATTTTTGTATATATATATATATAATCTTGTATATTTGTATATTTTGTATATAATCTTCAGATTACCTACATTATACTACATAAGCTTTAGCCAATATAGTAACAAGTTCCTTATAGAAGAATACAGCTCATAGGAACACGTTCCTCTAAACCTGCTAACCGATTCCGTGTTCGTCAAGGACATAAAACTAACATAGGCAATTAACTTCTCAGACATATACTTAAATGTTTTCCTTAACTTTAGCATGTACCTTGGCTTCACACAACTGCCAAGACACAGGGTGTGCTCTACCAGACATTCCTTTCTAGCTTGTTCATTTAAAATTACAGAATGAGATTGGCAGCCAAAGTGCCAGAGTTAAAGTCAGGCTCAGTTTTCACTGGCACACTAATCTACTTCTTACAGTTCTACAAAACTGCACTATACAGAACTTTTTATTTTTTGAAATGGACATTTAGCCAATGTGACAGTCAGCATAATATAATTTCTTCACCCAAGTGATAGTCAAAGAGGAAAAACAAACCCTATGAACTTCCTCTCAATCAAAAATTTACTGAAATCCCACACACTCACTGCCAGCCTGCATCTGTTGATTTATAATGCTTCCCAAGAGAGAGAGCATCACAAAAATCTTCTTAAAAATGGCTGTTATCTCCTTTTGTTCCAACATCCTGAGGCCCTTACTATCCTCCATCAAGATGCACTCCTTCACTTGTTCATACTGAAGTGTAGCTGATGTCAGAAAAGAAGGTGGCTTCTGTCACCTAAAACTCTTTTTTCCTCTTTCATAAGCTACTTAAATCAACTCTGTCCTACTGTGACCAGCAGGAAAAATACGAAAACAATTCCTCCTCTCCTTTTGTTTAATTAGTTTACTTTAGAACTGCAAATGTTATTAGCACAGTAGTATCCTTATAACCTTTCACAACCCTAAAGCATAAGTAAATTTATCTGCATACATCCAGTGTGCTTCTGCGTATCTTCAAGTTCCTTCTAAAAATAACTTAGTCCTGAATTGGCAACTTAAAACTCACTCTTTGGAAACTACCATCTTCCCGGAGTACTTATTTCACTGTTCTGAAACATACACTCTCTCATACACTATTTTACCCAGACTCATCTCTCCCGCAGCCCCTATATGCCAATGACCCAAAACCATTTTTTGCACCAAAGTTCTACAGTAGGAGCTTCTGTCCACCAAAACAACTCAGCTGAGCCTCTTAAAAGCAGCTGTATCAAGCTGATAAAGTTGATAAATCAAAGTCTGAACAGCATTTCTTTATTCTTGTCTGTAATATTTAAACTGAAAGAGGGGAGGTTTAGATTAGATATTAGGAAGAAGTTCTTCACTGTGAGGGTGGTCAGACACTGGAACAGGTCGCCCAGAGAAGCTGTGGCTGCCCCCTCCCTGGAAGTGTTCAAGGCCAGGCTGGATGAGGCTTTGAGCAACCTGGTCTAGTGGAAGGTGTCCCTGCTGATGGCAGGGGGGTTGGAACTAGATGATCTTTCAGGTCCCTTCCAATCCTAACCATTCTGTGATTCTATATTATAACAGGACACGACAATTCCCGTCAAGGAAATGGAACCCACAACCAACAGAAAGATGTACATAATTTTTTACTATTAATTTTATTTTCCTTTAAGAAATAATATCACTCATTCAGTAAGACAATAGCAAGCAAGCACAGCTGGAGGAGTCAAGTCTTAGATTTTGACAGTCACTGACACATCCAGTCAAAGTATTATTTTAATCCAAAGAAAGACATATGTGTGAAGATGGATTTAACTCATTGGCTTGAGTAAGTGTTTGTACCCAAGTAAACTAGGACTAATGACACTTTTATGAATGTGACCAAAGCTTTGTATTAAAATGCACAAGCACTATAAAGTTACAATTGTGAGCTATTAAGGAATTACTGCAATTTAAAAAGTTATATGAAATAAAAATTGCATTATAAAAAAAAGTAAATCCACTGATTAATACCCCAGGATTAATGTTAGTGACTTCTTTCAAAAATATGTAACTGTATCCTTCATTTTGGACACTGAGGCTTTCGACTTGACATCTGTGCACATAAAAACACAAGACACTCATTCTCAACAGGGCAGCTCCATCTTTTAGAGATGTTAAACAGCAGTTTCCATTTCAAGTTTATGACTCTAATAATCATTAGGTCCCAAAATTAATAACCTTCAAGATAATATGATAACCTTCTAACTGAAAGATAAAAACTCCTTTATAGGTGAGGCCTAATACTAGTATCAGTAATAAAAATAATTCACAAAGTCAAAGGCTTTTTATTCACTTCTAAAGCACTCACTCTTGATTCTCAGTATCACTTTCATCAAACAATTACTTCATGAGCTTAGACGTACACAATAATTATGCTGTTAAAATTACTAACTGGGCTCCTTTGCTCTCCAGCTCATTTGAGACTGAGGCACAGACCACCAGTTATTTAGGTGCCTCTGATGATTTTAATTAGATACCCAAATACCTTTCAGGACCTGAGTTTTATCATTTCCTTTAAAAATATTTAAGCTTGAAACAACTTTTCAAAGACATATTTACCAAGCATTGACTCATTCTCTTAAAATAACCTGAAAACTCATCTGTTTTACGAGTCTGTACACAACACCCACCATCCCTGTGTAATATGCAACAAATACTGATTGTCTACTATAAACTCATAAATTTTATTTTACTACTGTAATATATATAATTAGGCTTACTGTAAAGCTTGATGTTATATATACACACACAATACACAAATGTATATGACAGCATAACAACATAAACAGAAAGAGTATCATAAACATCACCACAGTAAGTATCCTGGTGAAATAAAGACTGCAATGAAAAAAGCTCCTAGTTTAACGAGGTCTTTGTTCTACTCTGAAATACCCCGTTCCCCTGCTAAACTCTATGAATTATTTTGCATAACAATGTCTTCATACCAGGAAGAAACCTGATTAAAGCCAAAGCTAATTTACTTACTTTACTTCCTACTGCAAGGCAGACCTTCAGAAAAGCAGGTTACTGTTTGAAGACTCTTAAATTCCTTTATTATAATAAGTATAACACAAAGGACTGAAAGAACTGAATTCTGTGGTTTACTTGTCTGTTGAAGCTATGACAAAGTACATATTTTCTTGGTTTCTAAGAATTTTCCCTCTTATTCCTATATATTTAAAAGTTACTAGAACAAGGAATAAAACTCTAAAAAGCATGGCCTACAAGAGATACTGAAGAAACTGGAGTGTTTTAGCCCAGGGAAAAGATAACTGAAGGAAGCCACACCAACAGTCTTCTAACAACAGAAGGACAAGAGGGTAGTTAATTAACCTCCACAGGTACTAAGGACAAGACAAAGGACGTCACCTACTAAAATCAAGTCGACTCAGGTTGGACTGCAATTATAAAAACACTGTAAAGTTCCCCAGAATCTCCTTCCAGAGTGCTCCAGTCCTTGCACAGGACCTGCAGTCCTGCCTCTGGTGCAGCATCCGCACAAGCCACCTTGGCTCCAGCTGATGTTTCTTTCTCTCCACCCTGGCCGAAATTCTGGATTAGGCTTTCCAACAGTAAAGACATCCATTATTCTTCTCACAGAATGTGTGATCTCCACTATTCATTTTCTGACACTAAGTCTGGCAGAGAGCTATTTGATCTGCCTCACAGCATGAAGGCACAAGAGGACCTGTCAAAGCCCATCCCCAATCCTTTTTTCTGTTTCATTTGCTTGCAAGCAGGAATAACGTCCTCATTTTGATGACTGACTATAAGCTCTAAGTCTCTTGATCACAGGCCTTTCTCCCGTTTGTAATTCACTGGGGACCTAATGCAAATAGGAGACCGGTCAGCGGCATCTGTTGCTCAAGACTGCTGCTTTCAACATCAAAGAGAACTGTTTTTGGCAGGCACCGCTGCATGCCCACGCTGGAAGAACCAAAACGGCAAAGCCCGAACGCCGCGGGGCCGGACACGGCCTCCCAAAACGCGGCGCCAGGTCAGCCCTTCCCAGCTGCCCCCAGCACGGCACCCAGAGGCCGCAGGGCACGGGAGGGGCTCTCGCTGCCACCGGCG